>NC_135504.1:39763530-39888238 GCF_052857255.1 Amblyomma americanum
GAGGCCGTGTGGACAGCGCATGTCGAAGGCCATAAGGGTTCCATTCTCGTACGCATCGTCGCAGAAGTAGAACCAGCGGCAGTTGTCAGGGTCTTGATAGTAGCCTACTCCCGGGCATCGGAAGGCGGACTTTGGTGTGGTGGCAATCTCTCCTGAACCGTGGCAGGACTCAGACCACGACGGCCAATTGCAAACCTGCAAGGAAGATACGCCCTCATATATCCAAGGTTCATTTGCAACTAAACGAACACTTCAAATTTCCTTTATCATTCAATTAAGGCAGCACCCGTTGCGCCAAGGAAGAGAACCTCACGGTCTCGAGCGTACAAAACTTATATGTTGCAGCATTATCTCTCTTTTCCCCCTAGGATACGGTGCTACCACTTCTAAAAACCACTTCTGTCACGTTGACTCACTCATTTATTCGCAATGAATAAACGATTTATCCGTTCTAAAGCTGACTAAGAGGTTTCGAACGATATTCGTAAATTCATTTCATAGCAATGTGAGAATATCTCTTCCTACTTTTCTTCATATTGCGTTCATTCATATAAAGAAAAAGTGATCATACATATGCTTCATCAACTTAAAAATTCAGACGTAGGGTGGTCGGCTTGCATGTAAGTTCAATAAATATGAACTTTTACAGTTTATAACCATAGTATGACAGTAGGATGATGGATGCCTACCTTCTTTCCCCAACTGCCCAGCTATCGGACTGGTTATACCGTTGGCGTCAGATTTAATCTGACTATATATTGCGACACGTGCAATCGGTAAACAAAGCCCGGGACTTAGTACGCACCTCGATTTTCTCGTCGAACACGAGTCCTGGCGGACAGTCGAAGATGAAGACCGTGTAGTCGTGCTTGCGCTGGTCGTACTTGACGCAACGGAAGAACTTGGAGCAGTCTCCCGGATGCCGGTAAGACCCGGCACGGGTGCAAGTGAAGCCGGCGACGCTGTACGAGTTGAGTCCGTCCACGTGTAAGTTGTGCCCGGTCTGGTCTACGATTCGCACGATGCGGGTCTCGGTGTTGGTAGCCACGTAGTCGAGCTGGCCACCGGCGCCATGCAGACCTCCCGTAATGCCCTCGTGCAGGCTGTGCAGCAGCGGGAACTGTCCCTGTCCGCAGACGGCGCGCGTGTCGTCGTCGTTGACGGCGTACGCGTAGACACCTCCGAGGTCTTGGACATGGACATACTTGCCCTGCAACGTGCAACACAAACATGTGGTTAGGGGCCTGGGATAGTCTTTGTTGTTAAGCCCTACTGGTTACAAGGGAGAAGACTTCAGTCAAGGTCAAATCCCGATACACTGCGACTGGAATGACCTTCCCTCCGACTTAGCACTAATCCCTGATCCAGCCGATTTCACGACTGCCATCGAGGAAGCCATGTCATCGTCTTGATTCCCATGTAACATCCATTGTTAACCGCTGTTATTGCGCCCACTCCTCATGTAATGTCCCGTCAGGGACCCTTGAGGTTCAAATAAATAAATAAATAAATAAATAAATAAATATTCTCTTATGTTAAGTGGACAACGGCCAACTGGTCGACGAACTTGGAATCAAAATCTGACCATGATATGACCTGGGATCACTTTCTGGGAGTTTGAAATTGGTGGCGCCGCTGGTGAGCTGAGCAGCCAGCTAATGGTGGTGCTCTGCCGTGTTCTGTATATGACATGTTCAAGTTTTCAGCAGCCCTCTGCACTTTGTTTCAATGGCACAAGTGGCGTACGTGGCACTCAGATGATGTTCAAGTTTAGGGCCAGTAAGAGTGCCGGATTTCAGTGCATGAACCCTGTGGATAGTATCACAATTGGTATTGTCGAGGAGCTCAAGGGTATAGTCGGAACCCGCGCGAAAGACGTGCAAACCATCCGATTGTTCACACAAAGGTTTATTTAACGAATAAGACAGCTGTAGTGCGTAATGAACGTTGTTCATAAAGCACCAATATGCACTCTACACGGCATTGGCTCCTGCATCCTCGCGTGTGCAATAATTATGTTTGTGAAACGCACATTTTCACAGTTGAATTGTGAAATAAATTTGCAAATAAGATTAGGTCTCCTTCCATAGTTCGTTTCAATTTAAAGTTCCTGCTTTAATTCGGCTTGCGTTATATTTCCTGATTTTCTTGCGCAGGTGTTTTGCTGTACGCGGTTCAGAAATTGCGGTTGTTTTTTTCTGTATCTGAAAGCGCCTTACGTTGCCTCCTAGCGTGTGCTTTTGCATTAAAATAACCCCGTTAGTTTGCGTTGTTATCAGCAATTATAGATTTCTATTTAATACGGGTTCGGACTCCGATATTATATAGGCGGACGCTGGCAGTTGCATTAATATTACAATAGAGGCGTAAGAAAATATTCCAAGGTTATAAAAATGGTATAAGCGAGACACTGCGCTGTCTACCGCGCATGCGCGGTGCTCCATTCGCAAATTTGTTGGTTACGCCACACGTGAAACTCCTATCATGCAGTTTTGGTTAAAGCGAAACTGCACTGAACCTCTACTAACTGCGTTTGGCAATTTCCCCTTTTCACTAAAAGCTGTGGACGTTCAGTAATGTTTTCAGAAGTGCCTGCAAAGCTTGCATTCACGAACGATTTTTACGCTCGATAGCTGTTCTTCAATTAAAATCCAAGCAGGCCACGCGGTCTTACCTTGAGTCTCAAGCTGAGCTCGTCCTCAAATCCCATGAAGGCATCTCCGCTGACTGCGTAGGGGGCTGTCAGGTCGGCGTCGCGGGCAACGGTGAAGTTCAAGTTGTGCTGCAGGGCGCAGAACTGCGGAGGAGAGAGGGGCGAGAGAAAACGTGAGAGCATGCTGGAGCAGAGAGAGAGAAAGAGAAATAATATTTATACTGCTATATATTATAAAAATGTAATATTTATATTTATTCGGGCAATTTCAATGCCGGTCGAGCCCGAAATCGACCGAAGTTTCGAGCGCCCCCTATGCAAGGTTGCTGCACGTTCCCACTCGATCCAGATCGGCTAGTTCGCCTGCTAAACGACAAGTGGCGCTGCATGCCCACGTGGTTGTATGAATGGTGGCAAACCAATGAGTTTGTAAGAAGTACAAGTAAGCAAAAACACTTTTTATCATAAATGCCGAAGCATTGACGCAGATAGATCAGGTTTCACCACAAACGCACGCCGACCTCGATACGCTGGCCAGTGCACGTGGTCGCTACGTTTCTTTACTGGTTAGACAAAAAAATAAAAAATTCAAAAATTTATAGCCGCTGTAGAGTACGTTTATGGATGTCTCAGATTTATTTTGCGTTATTTCATTTTCTGAGCATGAAGGTGGCGCTTTGATCGCGCTTCAGGAACCGGCTTGGGGTCGAGCAGGATTGAAATGGCCGTGTATCAGCGTCGGATTTGCATTGATATTGATATCGATTGAAAGTTACCGGGCGACAGCGGCATTGCTGCATGTGCTAGTCCGGCTATGTGCCTGGCATGGTGCTTCGGTCGACAGTGGTGAAGGATGAGACAAATACAGGCGTGCAATAGTGTTCGCACGCACTCCTCCCAGAAAACGAGTGAGAGAAAGCACTCTGTCGGTGACAGACACCCTGGTCTTCCAGTCTCGCGGCAGCACTGAAACACACTGAACAGTTAAGGGGTCGAAAAACAAAAAAAAACCTGAAAAACCTCTTCCTTCACCGCCGTGTAGTGTTTCTGCGGTAGCACGCTAATTGGGCACCACGTACAAGCAACTAGCCCCTATTGCCCATTTAATTTGTTTGGCAGTATAGGCGTGCGCAGAGGTGGGGGGGGGGGGGGTTGCAAGTGGGCAGTGGCGCCCCTAATAGACATGGGAAAGGGGCAAAAATTTTGCACCATATTTCCTTCTTTCTACCCCGAAGGCATGAACAACGGTCGCTGGCATGAATTGTCTCTCCCCCTCGCCACCCCCCCTTGCGCTCCTATGGAGAGACCAGTTCACTCTTGGGTTTGACAGGCATCTATTCATTGGCGATATTTAGCTGTACCTGCGTATATTTAAACCATATGATGTGCAGTAACCTGGCAACAAACACCAAGCCCTATACGACCTTTCTTTTTGTCAAGCCAAACGGGGTCGAGAATCTAACGCTTCCTTTGAACCCATTTACGAGCTATTTTTCCTGACGATGCTCGTAGAATACTGCAGTGAGTGAACAGAATCTTTTCTGCTCTAGTCTGGATAAAGGCATACTTAACCATCACTAACGTGCTCAAGCGCATAGAACGTTCTCAAGATAATCGTCAAAGTAAGCCTGTCTAGCACACCTGCGGGTGATTGAACTGGTAGGAGTCGTCGTGTCCGTGGTACAGCGGAGCGCCAACCGTCGCCACGTTGGGGTCGGCCAGGCGGTAGGTCATGCCGAACATGGGCACGCCCACCACCACCTTCTGGCGCGGAACACCCATCGCCAGCACCAGGTTCACCAGGGAATCCTGCGTCGCAAAACGGTTGAGCATTTACGGCCGATTCGTTACACCGAGGGAAGATGTCATCCACGTTTCTCTGACTTGAACTGACATTACATTTTATCGTGAGTTTCTTGGAGCCTATATTTATTTAATTGCATGCACCTCAGGCTCTTATCGGGCTTGTGGCAGGAAGAAACACAAGAATCACAAGGTGTAATCGCATCAATGATAGGATAACCAGCAGCGTCTGAAGTGTTCTTCAAAGGCAGATATTTGCAACATCATGGAAGTTCTCATTTTGTATACTTCGCTGAAAAAAACACTACGTTTAAACACGCGTGTGCGAGAATTAAAAACGTGAAATATTTTCTAGGCTGTTTCAGGGCTTTCAGGTGGTTGCACTCTTAAACTACTGTGACCTTTTTTATTCGATTCTTTTCAGTATTTTTGTTTTTTTGAATACAATAACGAAAGAAGTTACAGAACGAGCAAGCTGTTTATTGGCAGTAGGATGCATGCTCATCATGCAATTGCACTTTTTCGCTATATTATATGCGATTTGATTCTAGCTCTGAATAAAATCCTGATTGAATTTAATTATCTTTAAATAGAAACGGCACCCGCCGAAATGTTGGGGGTTGCTATAACGATTCAGTATGTGTTGAAAGGTGAATGACCCCATGTCTCCGCAGTTATTGAAAGATAGGCCTAAAAGCGAATGAGACTCCTCTCCTTTTTTCGCTTGACTGCGGGTTCATTGCAACGACTTTGCTAATTTGAATAAATGTGGGAATTCTGGGTAGGGGTGAGTGACTGTGTACAGCGTTATTGGTCCACATCTCCTTAGAGCTGGTGAGCTCTATATGTAAGAATAAGGCAAGCTTCCACATTCATGAATTGACGACCCTAACTATGCTGGATCGCCCTTCCCTGTCATGCATACAGGGGTCATTCTATACAGCGCCACTAACCTCAAGCTGTAAAGCAGTCCCTTTGGTGTACTGGAGTCGGATACAACTCAAGAACGAAGCGGCTTTTCCCCGTCAGCAGACCCCCTTCCAGCCAACGGCGTCGGCTGATTCTCGTGGTCCTGCTAGTGTGACAATGCAGGGAGTGGCAGATGAAAGGGAACACACCCCTCCCTCTATAGTCAGGGATAGCCCTCTCTTTGCATTGTCACGCTAGCAGGTCCACGAGAATCGTCCGACGCCAATGGCTTGAATATCGTCCTCTATCGGGGAAAATGCGCTTCGTTCTTTAGTCCTCTCCGACTATAGGCCAGTTGTAATTTGACACACTGCGCGATGCAACTGTTCCCTTACAAATGTGGTCTATAGATTGTCTATAGACTGTCTGTAGGATCTGTATTGCCTGTAGACTGTTATATAGGGTTTGTCTATAGAGATTCTACAGACTTTATAGACAGAAGTCTATGTGCAGTCTATAGACTGACTAAAGAAATTTTTGTAAGGAGTAGCAACACTGCTTTTAGAGCAGTCCAATGCACGGCTACAAGATCGCAGTCACTGATGTAGCCGCATTCATACCGTGTTGTCCATGGCTCCTCGATCTCCGTGCAGAGGCGCAGGGTGCGACGCGTACTCGGGCTGTCCGTCGTGGAACATAAAGGCCGGAACGTTAACGTAGTCAGCGTTCCTGCAAACGCAATGGGAGAAACGGGAGAACTGCTTTAGTTTAGGACCAAGACGACAAACTCAAGAACGACAGCGAGTGTCATAATGCTTAAAATAGGAAGCAGAGCTAATAGAAAAAGCTGGAGGTCCCAGGTCCTCCTGTCGGAACGATAGCTCTAAACCAGATGTTTTTTGTCAGATTTCATTTGGCTTTAACTGAACGTGCTATGTATTTATGGTTTCGTTTATGGTTTGTGGGTTGTTAACGTCCCAAAGCTACTCAGGCTATTAGGGACGCTCCGGAAATTTCGACCACCTGGGATTTTTTTTAACGCGCACTGACATCGCACAGTACACGGGCTTCTAGAATTTCGCCTCCATCGAAATGTGACCGAAGCGGCAGGGACCGAACCCCAGTCTTCCGGGTCAGTAGACGAGCGCCATAACCACTGAGCCACCGCGGTGGGATGCATTTATATACGGAGGTGTGATCACAAAGGCACATGCAGTACCTGTCACGTTTACAGAACGTTGTCTTGCAGGTTTTCCTCGCTCAAGTAATAAATGGCAAAAATACAAAGAAATTTATTTCTGGAAAAATTTCTTCACTGTTCTTGTTTCTGTCCACAACGTCCTGTTCAGTTATCGGGGACTCTGTACTGGCTTAGCCAAAAAAAAGAGAGAAAACACTTATGAAACAGAGTTTCGCATGCATTCATAAGAGCGCTGGAGCAGAAAGGCAAAAATAGCAGTGACAGATTAGAGAAGCATAGCGAGTGAGGTAGGGTGCAAGGAGGAGGAGGAGGAACAGACCTGACCAGCGTCCTGAAATCGTAGGCGTGGTTCACGAGGTGGGGCTCCTTGGCCACAGTGACCGTCACGACCGGGTGTCGGAGGGGCGTCTCTTGCCGGAAGTGCTGCAAGAGGGAACCGCACCAGTGTACTGAGCGAGCCGCACGCAGCGGCTGGCGCCAAGCGAGGACGCGGAGACGGCAATGCCAGGACTTGAAATGGCGCCAACAGACTAAGGCAGACGGCGCACACGTCGCTCTGCCGTATGCGGTTTACTCTTTCTTCAGACGCCCGCTAGATAAATCTTTTGCGGCGAAAGACTGAGGGGCATGAGTATTAAGAAATTTGTGGTTTCAAGCCACAAATACGTGCAAACATGCAGATGTACTAGCTCATGATGAATCGTACTATGGACGTTGGTTTGAAACGCCTTGTGTTAGCACACTGAAATGGCAATTCATGCGAACGAAGTAAACTATTTCCTACCTTGGCCATCGCAAGTTGCTTCAACGTAGCTTGGCTCAAGTAGAACAATGCACTTCTCTAACAATAAAGCAGTCGAACCCTATAGACTGTTACGCTAACCGTGCACCACGCTCCCATCGTCTCAGCGCCGTTTCGCCTGAATGTAAGCGCGCAGAAGCCAGGTGCTTAACATTCCAATCGCGTGTGCTGCATTTTATTGGTAATTAGTCCAACTGAGCATTGTTTTGTTCTCCCTTAAATCACAATTGTTTTCAATCATGAGAACGAGATATTAGGCATCTGCTACTCACTGAAAAGAGCACTTCAAGGCGTCTATAACACTTTCAGTCTGTGTGCTGGGCCGTCTCTTAGAAACTTTCTGCGTTGTTGTGTACTCATTATGTTCTACAGCATATTACACCGTAATTTGCGCCTGAATATTTCAAAGTTCCCTAGTACCGCTCTTCCAAAGAGCTGATGCTCATTTCTACATGCAATATGCTCTCGGGTTGCGCTAACCGATGGAGGTTTAGACCTAACTCGTGCAGGGAAGTGGGTGACTCACGTGCAGGAACTGTCCCAGCACGGGCCTCTGCTCCATGGCCACCTGGTAGTCGACGCCATGCAGCTGGTAGTCCACGTCCAGACCCCTGGGCTTGGTGGGGGCCACGACGTGGGACACCTGCTGGGCCAATTGCACCAGCTGCTCCTCGTTGGGCACCTGCTCCACGTGGTCTAGACCACGCAGCTCCACCATGGGCACCAGCTGAGGGTTCCTCTGGCGGAGCACGCCCAGGGCCGTCAGGTTACCTGCGTAATGAGTCCGTAAAAATGAGCCCATTTTTCCAAATGCTCTGAAAACTGCCATGGTCAGCTGGAGGTGAGAATGGGGTCGACAGAGAGAAATAAGTTAGAAGAAAGGCAGCGATTGTTATTTCTGGCTACTCCGCACAAGGGCAAAGGGGATAAGGGTCAAAAGGTGAGAACGACAGTGAGGAGAGAAGGTATGCTGTATATACGGAAGTATGTATCAAAAGCCTATAAGCCCACTGAAGCCCATTACTTAATGCACTGCTGGCGCAGACCACAGGATTTGTTACCCATGAAACACTCAGGTCAGAGTGAAAGTATATTCGCCTCTAAGAAAAGGTCTGAGGTGCAGCTGGCTTAATGCAGTTGTGGGAGCCACTCGAGTATAAAGCCCTGGAAATACACACCATAAACATCCAAAACAATTTACAGTGCTACGCTGGCATATTAAGTCCTCGAGAATCACTTCCGAAGACTAGCCGGTTCACAACTATCTCCACTTCGTAAGATTTCATTCAGCTTTTCTTTGGCCTACTTATCGGATAAAAACAACTCTCGTTTCAAGCGCGGAAGTGATGTCAGAAATAATTGTAATGTGGAAACTTATCAGCGCGCATGTTTTAAGGTGCCCTACCAAGCACAAAAAATCAGCGAGGAGTGTCTATCGTAATCTTTTTTAATTCCTTGTTCGTATTATAAAATATTGACATTTATATGGTGATAGTAAACTGAAACAAACATCCCTCTAATCAGTCTGGTTCAAAAATACATTTTGCGGTTTTCATTATTAATAATTCTTCTTGACAGAAAACGATATTCTTTACTTTCGTCTTATTTTAGAAGTATGTACACTACGTTTTAAGGCGACACCATCCAGCGCGTCATCAGGAAAAAATTTGACACCGGGCATAAATTATGTCCATTCGCTGGAGTCAATTGACGCCACCAGAGTGGATAATTCTCCTTAGCTGGAAACAAGTGACGTCACCAGAGCGGAATTCACGCCAGTTCCGGTGAAGGCATCAACAGCTTCTAATGATGTCGCAATGCAAGCACGTAAGGTAACTAGGTACCCCTGTCAATTTCTGCTTTTTTCTTGTAAGTGCGTGCGCAAAGCACTGGAAAGAGCCAATTTTGTTCTTGTTCTTTCTATTATTTCTTTATTATATAGCAAGTCGAATACTAAAACACTTGCAAAATCTGCTGGGGCCACAACCGAAGCAAGTACAGTCCCATTGTACACATTCTTTATTTCGGCGAGAGAATATACACAAAGCTCGGTTACACACGCTCAGTCAACAAAACAATGGCAGCCAAGACGCAGGATCCGACATATGAAATTCAGCAAACATAACCTTCAATCTTAAAAAAGTAGAACACCGTAATAAAGGACAGGAAATTGGGAGCCATATTGATTTTGAGTTGTACTGTTTTTAACACTTTCGCCCCATGATATTGAATTCAGCGCTCTCCGTTGTTTCAGCTAACAGGGTAATTAAAATCATTATTGCTCGCATTTCTAGCAAGCAATTCTAAGCAAGCCTCTCAGCAAGCAAGCATTTCTAGCAAGCTTTTCTAAAGTACCGAGAAATTTTCTTTGTGCGAAAGCCAATTCGTTGCACGAAAGAAACTCACCGTGGTTGAAAGGTCCCAGCGACAGATCCCCCTGTATCTGTAGCGTCCCGTAGACGACGTGTGTGCAGAGGCAGGGGTCCAGCTGGGACAGGTCGAAGTGTGGGTCATCGGGCCTCACGTAGCACACCACGCTACGGGTGGGCAGGAGGCTCTTGTCGCACACACCTGCATTAGCCAATGAGAGCTCAAGATGTGTACTGTGCAGGCGAGAGCGAAGAACAACAATACACATACAAGATCTCTATGAAATGCTTGTTTATTCAAAAGCAGTGTGCACAGCGTCATATGAATCAAAGCCGATAGATTAACCATCGAAATTCGTTCACTGGTTTGGCAACGAAGGAAAGCGGGATTATAGCGCGTGCGGGAGTTCAGGTATCGGAATGCCCGACGTTTGTAATGGTAAGTGTTCTGTTAATAGTATTGCAAAGGCCTACATCAACAAATGGTAACTGTCCAAAATCGAAAGATATGAAAACTCATTAGCGAAAAGAAAACGAACAATGATGTCACGTACAAAATATTTGGCTCAAATAGGAATAATGCATTTCAAAAATACTGCCGCGAACCTGGAAGTCTTCAGCTACTGTTTCCTATCGTAGATCTGCGAAGGAGTGAACGTACTAAATAAAAAAGAGCTCTAGAAAGGTTGTGCGGGTTAACCCTGGAATGGCGAGAACCATCAGGTGAGCACTGCACCGCCCACCAAGTGTGTGCTGGCTCGTACTGACGTCAGTATTAATGTAGGGAAATGTGAGGCCTCCCACACTACGCTGACAACATTTCAGTGCGCTGGAATCTCTAATAAGTCCTTCTTTTGAATATGTTTGGTCGTTGCTGCTTTATAATGCATTAAAAGCAGTGTAACAGCGGCCCAGCTTTATTGGCTTATTGAATAAACAACACGCATGTGATTAAAATGAAAAAACAATGAATGAAAGCTAAATTACTAAATAATCACAGAAACAAAAGCTAGAACATGGGCACTTGCGTGGAAAAACTCTCCCCGTAAGTGCTTTCACGGTGACCGGTCGCTTAGATTACCGCGCGGAAACTTAGTACTGGCATGTGACGTCACACGTGGCTAATGCGTCTTAGCTTTCAAGCGAGGTGGGAGATACTCTTTACTATTGAAGAAACGGAGTTAGCCATCACGTGACACATAAGTGCTGTGTACAATGCGTGATCCTATCATTTTCACACCGCAGGGTTTCGAGTAGAGTTTTGATTAACTCATCACTAGTTAATTCTAATTTTCCTTCGCTCTGATCATTTTCAGTCCTGAACTAAACATTCAGGTGCAGATTTGTGAAAGTCATGCGGAAGAACACAGTCGCAAAAAAAAGAAAGCGTTAGGTAGCTAAAGGAGACTCTCATAGTTTTCTTAATTAGTAGCTGCCAAAATAACCTGCACAAATTTTGCACCCACAAATGACATTAAAATGCTTTCTTGTGGGTATATTAAAAACTGCCGAAACTGGGAATGGCAGATCTCCGAAGATGGTACTAAAATATTCTCAGTGCTCCATGCATAAACCAGGCTACTGCTTGATTGCATTAGTTTCATTCGTTTCACAGTGAACTTTCTTCTCAGGGTGTAGTATGGGAACAGCGTTTACTGTGTCCTCAAGGTATTTTCTTACGTATAGATTGCATGGCTTCTCTGCACAGTCAAAAGCTCATTTGTTCAAAGCTAAGCCTTAAAATGTTGGACGGCTCATGGTATAGAAAATCGAATAAAAATAGAGAATAAATGTTTTAGGAGTCTAGCTTGCTGAACACTTTTATGTCCAAGTTTTGGAATTTTGTCGGACCCCACCACTCGTCGACACTGCACCTGCCGGAGGCGAAACCCAATAGGCAGGGAGTTTAGATGAGCACTGCACAGGACCAGCCAATGAGCACTGGAGCTCTCTTGGACGTCCTGCAGACGTCCTAAACGTCCGAAAGATGTCCATGGTAATTTTAATGTCCATTCAGCAGGAACGGCGGCCATCTGTGGCAACTGTTATGACTGACAGCAGGGTATCTATGGTGCACAAAAACTATGCCTAACAGGTTTTACACCGCATAACGGTCTTGAGAGAGAGTTTGTACTTCACCTACCTATGGCCACAGTAACAGGCAGCCATCTCTTGTTCCGACTAAACAAAACCATTGTAACAGCACGGTGACAGCATTTCATGAACCCATGAAGAAAACTAAGCAAGCAGCCTTTCATGAGTCATTCATGAAAAGTTTCGTGAGATATGAATGATTTCACGAGCCCTGCACGGAAGATTTCATCAAACTGCAAATAAAATCACTGTTGATTTCGAATGTTCACACCTCCCCTCACTCTGAATCTAACTTCAATTCGTACTGATTTTGCACGGTCCATCTAAGCCGAATTGAAGGAAGTCGATTTGTATTCTATTCACTAACTCCTACAACACGCTTTTAAAACAACCTTCGTGGCCCGGTACTGATGAAGTGCTTCCGGGAGCTTTATTCAGTTCGACCAGAATGCCTTCCAACCTGCCTCTTATTACTATGTGTCTTAATATTACGGACGCAGCTAAGCATCGCCCGGCATAGCTGCAATGCACTGGCCTTCATCCCACCGCGAACGGGAGCCAAGCAGCAGGATTAAGACCCATTATTCTTCGAATTGCAACAGTTGAGCTCCTGCTGAGATTTCTGGCATGCGCGGGCACCTCTCCTAAGTGTCGCTGCCTAGGACATAAATTAGCGCCATCTATCATCGTGTTCCACAACTAAGCTGAGCGGCGAGAGCGCTTCAGCTTTTCTCAGCATGATCCGGATGCGCAGTAATTCGTGTGTGAACACACGTATGCGTGGGTGCGTGTGCGGCTTGAAATGTTGGGGAATTAATATGAACATCATTACGTTGCCTAATGCGCATTAAAATCTTGGCACGACTCAGCACCGGAGCAATCCCATGCTTTACGGCTTGGTTGAAATGTGGTAGCCGTGGCACCGGAAGCATGCCTCGGGGTCAGAGGTTGGCGCCGATTCAGCCCAGCACAGGCCAAGCCATCTGAACTTGGAGTACCTTTTTTAAAAACATTCACGTAGAGTTACCCCGCTGTCTTTACAACACGTTTCTCGCTGCTGCAACGCGCTTCCTGAATCTTAATTCCAAATGCAGAATATCATGTCCTAGCGTGGCTTAATTCCTTTCTTCTCCATGCTGCACTCTCAAAGATGACCGGTGGTCGTTCATCATCAGAACAGACTTATGAAGATGCTTTTATGAGTTGGCATCGCAACGTCCCCCAGCCCTGTTTCGAAGAATGCGAACGCTTCTTGATGCATGGGCAGCCCGTTTCCACACTGACACGTTAGTGTATTTCATTTGTACAGCCACCCCTTTTACCCCCTGAGCATAAACTGCATTAATAGGAAGAATGATATTCCCGGAATAACTTGTTCAAACGAAAATTCATCGCCTGAAGCTCCTTGTCTTCCTTGACGCCTAAAGGGTCGCTGGGGGCCACCGGCTTATTTTGCGATAAATTAATTTTATTTCTCGGGCAGCTATGGCAATGAGAAAAAAGGCGTAGGACCCCTTTCCTCTCGATTCATTCAGTTGGCTAGTTTATAATTTACAACCGACTGACAAAGCTGCGTCGATATTCCGCTAATTTATTACAGCCTTCAGGCTCCCAATGTTAACCGCAAGTTCCGTTGCAGAATTGGCACTGTGTCTCTCCACACTTAAAATTTTAGGAGAGTGCACCACAAAACAACAAAGCGCTACATTAAGTAGAAAGAATGCGCGAACGTGCTGAATTTTCAGAAAGCCGAAAATGCGGATGCGTTTTCTTGAGCCTTCATGCTTCGCAGCAGGGGCTGATTAATGTGCGGTTTCGAAGTCGTACCTGTGTGCCTGGAATTAAGGCATTCGAGAAGGCCGTACAAAGTTAGCAAAATTACATGCTCCACCCAGCAGTGTACATCACCGTTTATCGATTTGTTCTGCTAACGTTATTTGCGCTTATACCAGTACATAGGAATGGCTATTTGTAGTAGGCTTTATACTTGACGGTAGCAATCCATACGACGCAATATGTGCATTTATACGTTATACGTTATAAAGTTTGTCTGCCATACCACTAATTTGTTCCCAGTGAAATGTTGAGATCGCGTTCTGTGGTCTGCAATGCTGCAATGTGGCTTTGTTTGCTCAAATGCAAAGCCGTACGATTTGATAGTCCCGCTGACAAAGCGAGTCTTGGCATAAACGCGGACTCGTAGCACCATCTGCCGGGAAAAATCAAAGGCCAGAGTAGCGAGGAGCATGGTGTGGTGGTAAGGTGTCTCTGCGGGCTACGCGGCTGATCCAAAATTTCGTTTTGTGTGCTAGCTCTAAGTAACGTAGGCAGTCGGGGAGATACGTATTTCTTGAAGGCATCACTTGAACACTGGGCTGGAAGGAATACTCAGTCCGCTATCAAAAGATTCGCCTCTTCCAGTGGGAGGCACGTGTTCTTTTCGAAGCTTTGGCTAGAGGACTGAGGATTCCTTCACGCCTCGTGTTCAAATTCTATTGCTTCTACTTAAGTAATGCGCACGGGGAGATTTTCGGTTGACTCAGTGCTGAATTGGATGCCTTTAAAGTGATGGCGGTTTTTCATTCCGACTACACGAACCAGATGAGTATAATCACGAATGGATCGCTGAGCGAGGCGAAACAAGAGGCCTGATTCATGTGCGATGATTTTGTTGCGAACAGGAGCTATTGTTGATAATGTATGGCATAAGTACGAAACTTGCAGTTCACATCAGCAGTGCGCGTCGTGCTTGTCGCCATCTATTCCTGTCTTTTTGTGCGCTTTATGGCGGTGCCGTTTATGTATACTTCGAAATGCTTACGTTCAAGATTAGTTACCAACTATCCCGGACACATATTTTACTCAGCTCGCAGAATAGTTCTCAATAGATGCATATTATTGGCATCCCCTTTGATTCGGGGCAATGGCAAGTGCCATTTTACGTCGTAAATTATAGTGCCAATTTTATTAATTCCTGTACTTTTTCATTTCCTTGCGTTGAATGCCATTCTGTTTATATTTTACTTCATTCTAAGCTATTATCTATGATCAAAGCGTTATTACTTTTATTCTTGTGACGGTTTGTGTAATTTTTATTATGCTTTTACTTCACCAGCTCTTGCTCGTTCTAGGACAACCTGATTTATTTATTTATTTATTTATTTATAGCAGGGCACTGTCTCTTGATTTGTCATATGAAGATTCTTTCCGGATTTTTCTCATTCCAGCCCTGTATTCACGCAACGATTTTTTCCTTTTTTTGCGTATACTTAACCGTGTTGATTTCGTGCACTTTATTTTTGATGTTCGCCATAACTTCCTCCCCTCTTGGGGCCTGCATAACCTGTTGTAAGCTTTCTAGTACCTCCCCTTTATTTTTTTCTTTACTTACTAGCAATTGTCTGCGCTATCGATTGGTGGTCGGTAGAGTTTCCATGGAGGCAAAATGCTAGATACGTTCCTGTGTACTGTGGGATGTCTGTGCACGTAAAGAACCCCAGATGGTCGAAATTAATCCGGAGCCCTCCACTACGGCACATCTTTCCTTTCTTTTTTCACTCCGACTTGCTTACCTTCCCTCACGGCGCGGTTGGGGCATGCATCGAGAGTGAGGAAGTTACCGCGTCATTCCTTTCCTCATAACCGCATGTCATTTTTAGTATTAAATTTATAGCACGGACTGAAACCAAGAGTGCTATTTCAGCGGCGAATAATCCACCGCGCAACATTTATCTGCTCATATTCTCTCCTACTCTGTGATCGCACGTTTTTGTCGCAACTCGCCAAGGTGACAAGACTATTGCAGTAACCGTAAACGTAAGCGAGGAAATGTCACGAAATGTTTCGTTCTCTTACCGCCAGGCACTGGTTGCGAGAGGCACAACTCGGACCACGTCGCCAGCGCCGCCAGAAGGAAAGCGGCGAAGACAGAATTCTTCGCCGCCATCTTTGTTTTCAGGCTCGCCCGCTGCAAAGAGAAAAAAAAGAGTTGATGTCATGAATAAAGCGACCTGTAGGGCATGCGATTTTTTTACAATATAACAAGTGAAAAGACTATTTGCAATCACCATTAAGCCTTGTTAACGAAGCACCAACGGTATACTTGACTGAGAAGTATATTCATAGCGTATGAATAACGCGACATAACGTTAACATTAAGTCAACGAAAGCACAGTGAAGTTTCATTGTTGCTAGTTAGCTGATGCGATCAGCGATACCAAAGCACATCTTCACAAAAGTTTCCGTGCTCATTTCCAACACCTATGAATGTGGGCTCATGCATTTTGCTATTATGGTGTGGACGGCGATTCAAGTGGTGACTACATCCGGAGTGGGAACGTTTGAAAATCCACGCTTCGATGCACCGTCGAAGTGATGGAGATGCTTAAAGGATCATGTAGTCCGAGAGAAGGTAAATGACTGAAGCAGTTCGGGTGTAACCTAACCAGAGCCCGCTGCACTGAAGCTGCGACAGATGGCGGCAGCTATCAAGCATACACTTGCCACTTCACACGCGCAGTTGGTGCCTCGTGGAACCGGATCGCGCCAGCGTCTCCAGAGTGTGTTTGTTTTCAACTGGTAGCAGGTGACTTTTCGCCAGTCCCTAGATGGCGCCACATGTTGCGAAAGGGGAATATAAACCATGCGTGGAGCGAGCAGCCTATCCCAAAGTATAGTCTGCATGTTTATTAGGTGTGAGTATTACTCATATACAAATTTCTGACGTCGTTCGTGCAACAAATATGTCAAGAATGTGAAAATACGAGGAAAACGACCTAGTTGTGTACTACGTGCCTAACAAGGTTGTTTTCAATAACAAGCGTGAATATCGGTACCTGGGACTAAGGTCAGTGTAATCGCTATTAAACGTTATTGTCATTGGGAAATGACCAGCAGAAAGAGGTCCTAAAAAAGGAAAATTTACAGGGACACCTAAATACATTGTGCTGGTGATGCGATAGAACTTCAAACTGTTGACGCCTTTGCGGAAAATGACGTCACTTCTGGTCTGGTGACTTCCCGTCCTGTCGGGTACGTCACTTCTCTCCAGCCAATGGGCGAATGTTTAGGACCAACGACACAATTTTCTTCCCATGAGGCTTTTGTATCGCCTTAAAACTGGTGGGACTTAATGTAGTTCAGTAGAGTTGAGTTCGTGAGCTATTAGCCTAGCAATTAATCTGCCGCCAATTGATGCGCAATACATTAATTATGCAACTGAGGAGAAGCTCGTGCAGATTCCACGCACTTAACCAGCTACTCGTTAGGAGGAAAATATCATACAAAAATATAAACACAAAATGAACACAACAGAACAACCATGTAGCCCGTGAGCAATGCTTAGAAAGACATACAACAAGCTTTCAGAACAAGCTTTCGGGTCGACATTGCGCTTTCACTGTAAAGGTATAATCCCTAGAACACTTGATCACAGCGTGCAAACTATAAGCTCTGGACTTAGTTGGCAACATCTGCTGCCGCCGTCTTGGCTTGGTTTGACTTTCCTGGAACACGAAGTATTAGTTGGCTGTCAACACAATGGCGTATCACAGCAAGCGAGTTTCCAGCGAGGTTTCCTTCTTAAGGCTGTAACCAGTCTTCGGACCATACAGTGTGCATCCAATAGACAAGACTGCTGAACATTGTAGTGCATCTTCCAGAAGACTACTACAATGCGCGTGACGCTATAAAAGTTCCTTTAGGAAAGAGTAAATTGTGGCTTACGTTACCACTGTTATTTGGAGGGTAAAAAGATTTATGGGAGCCCTTTGCAAATTTATGACCCGCGTTTGGCGCTTGTTTCCTGTAGACATTCACACAGTTTGTGGAGTGCTCCAGGAGCGGAGCCAAGAAGTCGCGACCAGCAAGAGACGATACGGAAGGCATGCTTCCCCGCAAGGAGAAACTAGGGAAACACAATAAGAGCACCCTTATTGCTAGAAGACGAGAGGATGCGCTTACGCACACGGTTCCTCCTCTCTATCCACCCTCTTCCACTTGGCACTGGAAGGAAGGACAGACCGACGTGTCGGGTCTTACGGCGCCGAGTCCTCACCGTAAATGAGGAGAGCCCGCCAGTGACACCTGGACGCATAATCTTCAGATTCAACCGCTTTCATTCTCTCAACTTCCTCGTTCGAAATTCGTTTCGCTACTTGTGTTTCCATTTCTCCGTCCCTTCCGTTGAAATCGGCCAGTAAAGTGCCCACTCTCTACACCGGCAAGCCTCTCCGCAAAGTTTCACGTGCTTTACAACCACGGCTGGGTAGCTGGCGCAATGTCTACGTGACTCCTGGCTTCCCTTGCGCGCTCAAGTCGTCCGAGCCAGCCGCGGCCTTGACATGTCGAGCGTCCGCGGGGAGCGCTTATCGGGAACATCTCCTCGCCTTATATCCGCTTTTCGCATGCTTGCGTATTCTCCGCTGTTCAGAATTTCAAAAAGAAAAGCAGCAGAGGAAAAGAAAAAAGTAAAAAATAACTGATAGAGCTTCGTGCAGGTGGCGTGCGGCCAGCCGCAAAGCCCTACGCGCTGCCTCTGTAGGACTGGATCGGTACTCGTCCCATAGGAAGTCGTTTTTCGCCGGCATCTCGCATACATGCAAAACTCCACTGAGGACACAGGAGACGCCATCTCGGCCCTCGTTGTACGTCGGCGCTTTCATTTGTCATGTTCCCTTTTCATTTTTTTTAACGTTACAATCTGTTTAGTTATGCATGACCAACCGGCCCTCCGACTTCGACTCACGCTGAAGACGAAGAAATGAATGTATTGAAAGAAAGCAAAACGAACAGATGCAAGCACGTTATCAATGACCCGCTTTTTCTTAGACAAACACCGACGGGCAGCCACATTGATCTTGAGGCATCTCTTCGCTTCGCATCCAGCTCTGCGGGTAAAGAGTCCTAAAAGATGCGGAGGCTTTGAAAGTCGATTTGTTTGCCGTTACTCGTTTTTACTCCCGCGATTTGCATAGCCGACATCGAAACGAATGCAGAGGCTTCGTGTTCTCAATGCGCTTCGTCTTTCTGGCTGATGATGCATGCGTGTTCGAAGAAAGCACGCATTTTTCACTGGCTTGTGCGCACGTGTGATAAATGCCCTTTGAGAGAACATAAGGCACAGAAGTTGTTGGTGGAGAGGCAAGCCGATCCTTGAACCGCCTACGCAGAAGTATGTGCCGAAGAAGCCGCGGGACTATCGCGTTCTTGAGGAGGCGTCTTTAATCAATACGCGTTTGACGTTCGAGGCCGTACGACTTGCGTAAAGGATGGGGAGAAAAGCGAGCCACGCGTCATGAAAGAGCGTGCACTTAAAAGACAGTGGCATGTTTGGCAGAGTCAGTATGTACTTCTACACTTTCCTTACTCATTTTTAAGTGCTTCAGTACTCCGTCTTTGATCTTAATCACAGTTGAGGGGAAGCTACATGCCCGAGAGGACGGTTTTCAGGAATGCGTGGTTGGCTCTAGAGAGAGCAAGAACGGCTCACATGCGGACGAAGTCGCCTCAAGTTCGTAGCATCCACTCCGTTGCTAACATGCTCTGAAGTGGAGTTTAGAGGCCTGCAATTCTAATTTGCCGTAGTTTTTTTTTTCAGCCCAATTGTTGGACGATAAAATTTAAGGCTTCAGGAAGCATATTCGTGCAAAGCAAGATTTAATTAGCTGCAAGAAATCTTAAAGTACGACTGCTTCACTGTAATAACTTTTGCGAAGCCACCTATTACACCATTCCCAACAAAATTCACTCCGCTACTACTAGCTACGTATACAGCTGATTTCAGAATGGCCAGTAGAGCACTAGGTGTCAATGCTCGTATATAAACGCTTTTCAGGGCTTAAATGTTTCGGGAAGTAGTGATCGGCATCACTTTATTATGCATCTGAGATATGCCCAGCTTTTCTGTCATGCTGCATCCCAGATATACTCAGC
Organism: Amblyomma americanum; assembly: GCF_052857255.1. Classification (NCBI taxonomy): domain Eukaryota; kingdom Metazoa; phylum Arthropoda; class Arachnida; order Ixodida; family Ixodidae; genus Amblyomma; species Amblyomma americanum. The sequence continues at coordinate 39,783,294 of NC_135504.1, forward strand.
TTCCCTGTCACGCTGCGTCCCAGATATTTTCAGCTTCCCTGTCATGCTGCATCCCAGACATGTCCATCTTTCCTGTCCTGTTGCATCCAAGAAATATTCAGCTTCCCAGTCATGCTGCATCCCAGATAAGCTCAGTTCTCTTGCGTTACTGCATCCCAGATACGCCCAGCTTTCCTGTCATGCTGCATCCCAGATAAACTCTGCTTTCCTGTCATTCTGCATCACAGATATGCTCACCTTTCATGTCATGCTGCATCTCAGACATGCCTAGGTTTTCTGTCATGCTCTATCCAAAACAAACTCGGCTTTCCTGTCATGCTGCCTTCCAGACGAGCCCACTTTTCCTGTCAGGCTGCATCCCAGATAAGCTCTGCTTTCCTGTCATGCTGCATCCCAGACATGCCCAGTTTTCCTGTCATATGCTGCATTCCAAACATGCCCTGCTTTCCTGTCATGTTACACCCCAGATATGCCCAGCTTGCCGGTCATATGCTGCATCCCAGACATGCCCAGCTTTTTTGTCAATTCTGCATCCTAGACATGCCCAGCTTTCCTGTCATATGCTAAATCCCAGACATGCCCAGCTTTCCTGTCATATGCTGCATTCCAGACATGCCCAGCTTTCCTGTCATATGCTGCATCCCAGTCATTCACAGCTTTCCTCTCATATGCTGCATCCCAGACTTTCTCTGCTTTCCTGTCATGCTGCATACTTGATATGCCCAGCTTTCCGGCACTTTCAGCGACTATGACGTCATCTGTGGGACGCCAGTAGCGAACACCTTGCAACTCAATTTAGATATTTAAAACTTGTGATTTTTAGAAAAACTATGTAGTTTCGAGGTATTCTGCGGGAAAATAGTGATTAGCATGGCCGATTCTTCCTGCGCGTTAGGACCTATAAAATGCTATAAAATACGACCTATAAAATGCTTTCGGCGCTCACCTCAAGTATTTCCGACGGTCATAAAAAATTAATGGGATGTACCGAACATTCTAAGTTCCCGCGGTGGTTTTGATGGTTCAGCGTCATGCGGCACGTGGTGCTAGCCTTGCAAACTAGAAGCGTTTGTCCAGACTTCTTGGGCTTGCTTTAGCTGCCTTGCATCACTGGGCATGCAGAACGGCTGAAAATGCTAACAGTGTGATTACCATAGTACAATGCGCGAACAGTGTTTAGTGATACAAAGCGGTAGGAAGAGGAAATAGTGCTCCAAGATAAGCAAAGAGTGATTTGAACAAAGTAGTATAAAGTGCGACCAGCTCGGAACACTGCCGAGCACAAAAAGTACAGCAGCGCAAGGTAGTTGAATAAAAAGTACGGAGCAGTAGCACGAAGCACAGATAATATAGTGAAGAAGAGCTAAGTTGCAGGAATCGCACGTGGAAGAGTAAAAAGAACTAAGAATACAGTACAGTTAAGGTTCCTCCCCGCAACCTTATGCGGTCTTCCTCGATCTCAAATGGAATAAGCTTGTTCTTCCTTCCCTCTAGAGGTTTTGAAGTAGTACTGATAAATAAATGTGAATGCCACGATTGGCGCGACAGTGAACTAATCACCGAATTTAGGTAATATCAGAATTCCTTATTTCGAGGCGCTGTCCCTGTGGGGTGTTTCACAGCTGGCATGAATAAACGCTTCTGTTTTTTATCATGCACGCATGGAGGGCAAGTTGAACCTTAATTTCAATGCGCTGAAGCTGAAACTAGCTGCAGGGAAGGTATCTTCAAGTTTTGTACGCATCAGAGTCGCGAACTGCAAAACGCTAGCCCTGCTTGGAGTGTCGAAAGTGACAGGATCAAACAGGTCTGATCATTGCAACAACCGCATATCAGCAAAGTCAAGGTTTCTGGTCTCAGCAGTTTATTTATAAAACCTGCGCATGCTGATGAAAAGTGAATGAGAAGTGCGGTCCTGTCTCGTTCGTATCGGATAACGTATTTCGTTAAAATTACTTTCTGTGTAGATTTTTTTTCCTCATGAGCAAATGGTTGGCCCAGTCTGTGATAGCGGAACAGGGCATTGCTGATTACCAACTAGCGCTGCCCGTCACAAACGGCCGCTACCAGTGATAAAGGGCTAAACATAATGAGTCAGGAAAAGTCATAAAAAAGACTGCCTTGGTACTGCAGAGGTTATTATCTCTACAGGTTCTCCTTCTGAACGAATAGAGAAGGTGATTCTGAGTCGTCGAATGAATATGCGAACATGTATATGAGCGAGTTAAGTATTTAGAACGCTCGTCGTAAATCGGTGATATTCGTATATGTGAATTCGTGCATAATTTCGCGTTGCCAGTGGTCGTGACTGTTCAAGCCTTGGATGTTCTTATCATGGGGGCAACCGCTCTACGTGCAATTGAGTATAATCAGCCCTGCATAACTGACGGATTTCTAGTTATTACTGATTCGTTTTGCGAAGCACAGAATAAATACTGACAGCGCAATAGTAAAGCAGGAATATGCAAGACATGAAAACCAATGGCTGAGAGTTGTAAGGCCAGGTTCGTGCCTGAGATTAGCGCATGCACACTAACGGCAATGAAGTTTGTATTTTCAGCTCTAAGCCGAAAAATAATACAGGAAATGTAGAAGGGGCAACGCTGCACACTTTCTGTTTCACGATACATGGTTTCGATTTGAAGCGCCTGCTCTTTTTTTTACCCACGAATACGCGTCTATAAAACATTGCGTCTTCAGCGTTTCACACAGAATCCGTAGTATGCGTAACGCACTAACCGCTGTGGTCATTGCTTAAGCGCCTTCAGTCGAAAAAGTGTGCAGGCGACTTGCCCAGTGTTTACTGTAACAGTGAGGTATACGCGAACGCTTCACAATTCTCTGCAGCCAGCCACGGTCACTCTGGGCAGTCATCCAGCCAGTGAAGACAGGCGGCCAAACGGTGTTCGATTCTGCGAGGCGCCATGAGCTATGGATGGCGGATAGCACGCAAAACCGGAGCCTCTACGCGTAACAGATTGCCAACTGGTTACGTTACTGTGGCATGATGTTCAGGTTTTTTGTGCTCTGCGTCCGGGACGTCTCAGTAATCGATGTCGACACAGATGCGCCCATTGTTCTGGTCGCGCTGAATACTGGAAGGGTGCCATGAGTAACCGCACATACTTGGCACTATGGAAGTAGGCACGGTGATTTGAATGGGGGCTGGTTTGCTCACTGCTCATCACAACTTCCGTCTTTCTATTCACGAACGTACAACCTCGTTTCTAACCGGATGTGTTCGGACAAGAGATGATGGTGTTGGCGGCAACCTCCCCCCCCCCCCCCCTCCCGGTGTCCTATTTTTCGTTGTTTTTTTTCTATTGGTCCAAGGCACAAAAGCGTTTATCTCCTTTTGTATTGTTCACAAAGCCTCGTTTCTTCACACCTCCGGGGTATTCATGCACTTTCAATATCAGTTGATAAAAATTGTTAGCCAGAACTAAAGGAAGCGATGGGTGCGAATTGCCTTATCGGGGAATGGGGTAGGACGCTTACGGTGGTGACTTCACCTGGAGAGAATACAAAAGAAAATGTGCGGCCTATTCCACGGCTGGTACTGAGACCTGAGATTCCTGATGTTTGTACCTGGCATCGGCATCCACTGTGCTAGTAAAATTGAGTGGTCATCGCCATCGTACTCATCTTTCTTACAGCGAGGTCCAGGGACTGTTCTCAGCATTCGACACGCAATGCGTGGTATAACAATATGGCGTTTGCTGCTCCAAGCCAGAGTTGGTGGTCGTGATTGCGTGGTTCAAACGGCAGAGGGCAGAGCTTAATAGCGGGATGTTCGAGTTCCGGGTCTCTCTGCGGTAGTAGCCTACTTCCTCTGTTGTACTTGGTTACCAACGATGACCTGATTTTGAAGCAAATCCGCGAGCACTCGGCAGGCAGGCACCCTTCCGACTATGTATGCAAGTTGTTCAGATTTCAAAAGCTCCGGTTTGAGTGAATAAACGTAACGTGATCTGAGCCCCTCTTTGGAAAATTTCGGCTAAATTCTTGCTTACTTTTATCTTAGCTACGTAAAAAATGAAATGTTAGCAGCTGACGCCGCGGCGGGATGCTCAGTTATTGCTCTTGTAAAGTCACAAGAATACTGCCAGAAAAAAAAAATCCTCAGGACTTCTCTCCTATATTCGAGGGAACATCGGCCGCTGGAAGCTCATTTCCGAGAGTGCGGCGTCCACATGTTCATGGCTGTGGCCTACCTTAGTAACATTTTTTTTCGGTAAGCAGCTGAAAGTGGAAGCCTTCGCGCATTGTATTCAACGTTGACTTAGCTACTCACTTGTCCTAAAACCCAATCTAACACAACACACACATAGGCATTTAGGGCAGAAAACTGGGCTAGTTGATGTTTAGATATGAGAGGACATAGTAATAGCGCTACTACTATGTCCTCTCAACACACACAGACACACACAACAATCCGTGTGAAAGCTACTCCTGCGGCCTGCTCGTCCGCCCATTCCAACGGCAGCTTCGACGCCCTGGGTTACCAGTTGGCGCGTGGCTCAGAGTACTTGAATGATTGCGCGTGGACGCGTTTCAATCTGGCGTCACAGCGCGCCAGGCACCGGATAAGAAATAACGAGAAGAACAGTAAGACGCTCGGTGGGAGGCCATCGAAGGCCTCCGGTCTGGCTCGCGTCGCGAGGTCACCGTTCGCGCACCAGAGCAACTCGGCCGCGCATATTACATACACGAAGGCGGCACTCCGCCGTGGTCCCTTAGCACCGGCCGGATTTCCCCCCCTTTCGTGCAGCGGGCGACGCGAAGTGTGCGTTGCGGCGGCGACACATTGCGGGCTGCATTCGGCGTCTCTCTGCCGGCCCTCGGCCCGTTTCAATTATGGATGAGCGATTCCGGATCGAGTATACGGAGGTTTCGCGGAACTGTGCGGCTTGCGTTCTGGTCGACGCTGGGCCTGCCCTGTTCATACTGCTGTGATGAGTCATTCGTTGTTAAAGAGGGGGTGGGCTTACGCTTACAAAAGTTCTTTACACAGTCTATAGAGTCTTCATAGACTCCTGTCTACGAAGCGTCAAAAAACAGCTTTATAACTCTCTCTTCCTGTCCCATCTGAATTGCCGTCATTTAGTCTGGGGAAACACCACGATGTCTAACATCACAAAACTTCTTCTATTGCAGAAGAAAGTAGTGCGCGCTATCGCCAATACTTCATATGACGCTCATACGCAGCCTCTCTTCAGCGCCCTTAATTTACAACCGGTCACCTCTATATATCGTAGTATTTTACTCAAGCGTTTCACTACTGCGAAAAAACAGAACGCGAAATTTTTCGAGCATTTATCTCTATTGACAATGAATTCTAACATTTACAACACACGTCACAGAGAAACATGGTACGTTCCTAAAGCGCGCACTAACTACGGTCAACAAATGTTGCGCCACGCACTGCCATCTTTTTTAAACTCATTAGAAACTCAATAGACACCTATCTCTCCTTTTAATGGGCTCACTGTGGTTCCCTTTTTTTCCCTGGTATACACTGACGCCATGAATGCTTGACCAATTTTCTCTGCTTGTAACTAACTTATTATTTATAGATGTGAATTTCAAGACTATTTGCATCATTTTATACTATTCGCTTTCTGTAATATAATTCCTTGCAGCATTATATCGTTGATTTTTTTATCCTTATGTATATCTGTTATACAATGTTCACTAATGCTTTTTTTTTTCTCGTTTATCCAGTATTGTATGTTTGTGTTCTCTTTATTGTGCACAGTGCCATTTCTGTAGGGGGTACACACCCTGTCAATCCGAATTCATTTGGCTTTTTGTCTGTACTCCTGTCATCTGTGCATGTATAGATGCAAATAAAACTTGAATTGAATTGAATTGAAAGTCTATAGACTCTCTGTAGACAAACCCTAGAGAACAGTCTATAGGCAATAAAAATCCTATGTACAGTCTATAGACAATCTACGGATTTATGACCATCCACTTTTAGCAGAATTTTGTCTGCAGACAGTCTACAGACTTCTTATAGTCTCTACTACCTTCCTATAGATATTTCTTTTTGTCTATTCATAATCTATAGACCGTTTATAGACCATTTTTGTAAGAGTAACCACATCACTGTTCCCTCTTAACAGGTTGTGCGCAACAAAGGGCATCGCCTTTGTTCTAAAGGTTAGACTGGTAACTAGATGAACTGTGCAGCTAGCGCTGAGGTAATTTCTGTTCGTGTCCGTGCGGCCGTGATGAGTAACACATAGCTAAAGAACGAGGGGGGAAACTAAACGAGTACTTGGCATAACTAGATCGGTCTTCACTCGTTACGGTTCCTACGCAATGTAGGGCGCCGGCTTTCTTTGAGCGGTTGAATTGTTAACTAACGGAAGTGTGTAGAGCTCTGCAGCTTGTTCCCTGACTTGCCGAATAGGCAAGGCTGCGATGTGTCACGCGTGGCAAAACAGGGAAGAGGAGAAATTAATGCGAAGGTTGGCTCAATCATGCAAATGTGCGCACTCAACAGTTCGTGCCTAATGTACGGCGTCGGCTGTATGGCAATAGGCAGGCAGTTAACAAAGGTCGAAGTCGAAAAATCCCCCTTGTGAGTTTTCAGTGCTGAGATCACTCTCGTACATGGTACCAAGAATGCAGACGACCTTTTGGTCAACTAGTGACCCATCCGGTTGATCGAGCTCTACCTCTACCTTCGAACATATCCTATCAAGCATTGCGTGGTGTTTTATGTTCAGGCGAACCGCTAGAGCTCTCTTCTTTTTTTGCCTTGAACATCTGGGGGAATATCGGCTACCTCCATTCAGTAAGCATGTCACGGTGCGTTGTAGTTCAGGGCTGGATAACTATCTGGGTTCACATCGATCGATTACCACTGCCCAGCGCAGTCTCTTCAAAAGCACGGATTGGCCCATAACTTCCTTTCGGTACAGGGCTGTGGCGGTTCCCTCTTGTCATTGAGTGAAAGCCGCCTCATTATTGGTTGAGTTATCATACGCGCCTTAAGCCGTGCTCATTCAGAAATGCCATCGTATTTTCCTTAGTTTTCCTAGCGAAAACTCCTCGTTACTTTTTTTTATACACACTTTTAAACGGCTTGAAGTCTGTGGAGTTCCTTTTCTTTCATGTAGACCACGTAGGCCGTTATTCAGGTTGGCCTAAATGGTAAGCACAAAACAGAAAACTTGGCAGACGTGGTTGCACCTCTCAAGCGCAAAGAATATATAACGACTACAATACATCACCCACCCCTGTCCTACTTGAGTGAAGGTTTTCCCAGTTCCACGCTGGACGTACAACGACAAGAGCTCTTTGATAATATATGGTGCAAAAGTGCGATTCGGAAAGTGGCCGTTTCCTGTGGCCACTTCGCATAGGTAAGCACTCAGCGGCGCCATCTAGGAGCGGCAAATAAAATTTTACCTGCTTATAGTCGCAAAAAGCTCACCGAGGAAAAGTCTATGCAATGTTTGTTCTAAGTAAAAATAAATTATACGGCTCTTTCTGGCTACGTTGATGTTTGTCCGGAATCAAAAGACTTCTAAGTTGCTGAAAAGATTGCATTTAATAATCTTCCGCAACTCTATTCAAACAGGTGTAAAGGACTCCTTTACAGATTTACAGATTGGTCCTTAAAAGTAAAGGACCAGCTGTAAAGGACTCCGTGATCACAGTTTTATAGTTAATGGCTGTGTATCCTAGGCTCGGAGAAAAGCGCAGAAAAAAAACTCTGTCCACGCACAGCAGCGCACTTCGAAATCGGCTGGTGGTGGTTACACCTGAGCTGTTTTTTGTGTGTTTTTTTAAGGCCTTACAAGCTTATAAAAGGTCCGTTTTCAGTGAAAGCAGTCTTTTCTTGGAATGCGGTAATCTATTGATAAATGTCAACTTCAATCTGTGCTCAGGCTCAGTATCCCTTTAACTTCAGAAGCCCTGAAGTTCACTTCACTGTCCACAGGGGTCGCGACAATCTGGCAACCGGCGGCTTTTGGCCCAATCAGAACGTCAGATTTCAATACATGGGCCCTATAGGGAGTTTCAAAAGTCCATAATCAAAGAGCTGAGGCTGCCAATAGCACACTAACCCATGACCTCTGTGCGTCTCTGCTCGCGGTGCTCTCTCATCGACCTTATCCTGCCGTTTATTAGGCTCGGTAGTATGCGTGTTTTTCTGGCACCGCAGCGCAGTGCGCATTGGGCGCGCCTAGCCTTGAGCGCAGTGGCGACCTGCGATCCGCGCCAACAGCAAGGGCAGACGCCTAACGTCCACACGCTTAACTCGCGGCAGTCAGATAAAGGGAGACAGCGTAGGGGGCGCTAGCGTTCAGAGAATGGTTGCCTAGAGTTCCGCATCGCTTATTATGTATGTAGTGCGGAAGCCGTTAGTCGCATGAGTCACGCATCTCCCGCGAGACTAACCTTGGAGCCGCCTGGTGTCGACCGCTGTATGCAGAGCATCCCGCATCTCCTGCATATCGGAGCAGTAGACCTGCTATGTGCGCGCTTTAAAAGCAATAGCTCCTCCCGCGACTGTCTTTTGGGCAAATAGCGTCGGTGCCGTAGTACGTCGTGACGAAAGCTATCGCGCCCTTTAACTCAAGGCTATCACCACGGACTCGAAAATGAAACGCTCTCCAGAATGTCATCTTGTGGTGATGTGATTCGAATTAACCAATACCATCTTGCAGCTATGAGGGGTGGGAGGGGAGAGGGGGTTATTTGTTTAGCCTTCCTCTATAGAGATGGCGCCGTTCGCACGGAATGACGTCATTGTCAGGTGACCGCCAGCGGTAACATGACATCCTTTGTAATGTGTCTGATATCAGAGTCCCACAGCCGATGTGTGCACGACCCATTCGTCCCGTTAAGGTCCTCACATATGATTATCACTTCCGTACACGTCCTCAGTCTCTTTCCCAGTTGACGCTGAAACTCGAGTCATATTAAGTAAAAGCCCCTTAAAGTTTCGTCCCTGCGTTTCAAACAATTTAAAATATAAATCGTACGATGGTTACCACTATGTAGCGCGACATTCAGCGAGTGATGGTGATGGGTAATATATAATGTTATTCGTACGCTATTATTTGTGTTCTAGAGTGGGTGTGACGTCAGTATGCTCTCACTCGTGACGTAACTGTGTTGGGAGCACTCAGCGTGGTGAAATGCCATAACGCTTGCAGGCTCTCATGCGTGACGTAATTGGATGCTGACCAATCAGCGTGCCGAGGTGTTACACCAGCGCCGACGTCGAGGAACCGGGAATCATGCATTTAACAGCCTTCGCTGTAAAAAGAGAGAGAGAGAGAGATATCGCTATGCGTCATTGCCCAGATTCTACCTAGTGAGGTACAGTTCTGTCGCTGGCAGTCAGGGCAGCCCATTCAACGATTACAGCAGGGCAGGAAAGATCTTCCCTCTCCGACCAAAGTCCTGACTTGAGAACAGCGGGAACTGACCCACTGATGCGATATAGTGACATCCTCACGCCTCTTTCTCAGTGTCCGAAGCTGTCTCGTCGATGGAAACGCTAAACTAGCATTTATCATCGACTGGTCCCCCCAGCATTTTTCCATATGGTAGAGGTCTCCTTCGGTAAGCTGCACTGTCCAACGCCATTCCAAGCTTTACATAGGGGACGGGGTCATGAGTCATGACACAGTGAAACTGTCCTCCACGAGAAGGCCTGCGCTGCGACCCAAAGGCGCAGCGTAGCGCGCCATGGTTCTATTATGCTGCCGGCAGTTGAGACTTCGAACCAGCCGTGTCTCATCACGCTATCACAAGTCGATATACCGGAAACGGAACAAGTACGCATTGACGAAAAAGGGCCAAGCGTCTCCGAAATTGCTAACTGCTGCACCCTGTCGCAAAGAGCCGTTGGCAGCCGCGACGGCGTTTCAATTTTTTTTTTTTTGGCCTACGCACACTTGTAAGTTGGCAGTACAGGATGGTGGCAGAGCTATGCCGCTATGGATTCCTAACATGAAAAGGTGCGTAGAAGCTAGAAATTTTCTTGTACTTTATAAGTGCATCGTACAATTGGTCTCTACTTTTTTTAAACTAAACTCCTGGTACACAAGTTATCATAGTCCAGGTGCTCAAGGGTTGCGTTGCTCAGTGAAATTGTTTTTTTTTGTTTCAGGAAGGTCATGATTCTTACCCGAAAGTCATTCGCGCATTTAATTCTTGTTCAGTTGACCTTTTCGCGCGCCCACTATGACTGGCAGCTCGGAGAATGTGTGACCTTTGTTTCTTATTCTATTTTTTTTTCATTTCTGCTCAGTATTCGACGCCTAAAGAAATAACAATACGCAAGCATTAGAGCACCGCATTAAGGACAGCTTTCGCTGTGGGCGTCATAAAGAAAACAATGATGCAACAAAAAAAAAGGGAGGAAAAGTGCTTGGTCAAGAGCGCAACACTTTCACCATACTCTCTTCTTGCTGTCGGCTTACCCCAGCCGAGGGTAGAGGCCACTTAGCACCCTGGAAGGCCTATCCGCGTCGGTCATTAGGCCACCTAAGCCACGCGCCCCTTGCTCTCAGGGATAAAGGCAGTGCTGAGCTCGCCAGCCTATCCCGTTTCGACACTGGCGCCCGGACGTGATCCATTAGGAAGGCATAAGGCACGCCGCGCTTTCTCGGACGAGCTAAGACAAAAAAGCGGCCCAACTGGCTCGGACGAGAGAGGATGAAAAAAGAAAAAAAAATACCAAGTGAAAAGCGAGCGGGGCGGTGAAGTCACGCAGCTTCGGCGCGCTAAAGAGCCGGCAGGGATTGCGAAAAACAACAACGGTAGGAAAGCATACCGGATTGACGCGCGTATGCTTATGTATGGGTGGGACGTTACGTCCGAGAGATGGACGGGTCCGTTCGAACTGTACCATTTTATGACGACAACGTCTTCTAGGGGATGCATCGTCATTCCACCATCATCTCCATCGTCATCATCATCATCAACTTCCACTGCAGGAAAAAATCTCCAAAAAGCCTCCAGTTCGCCATCTGTGTCATTTTAACATGACATTGTCTTCTAGGCGATGTATCGTCATTCCGCTATCGTGCCCATCGTCATCATCATCATTAGCATCATTGTCATCAGCCTGACTACGTCGATTGCAGAAAAAAATCTTCTCCAACTAGCCTCGAGCTAGCCCTGTGTACCATTTTAACATGAAAACGTCTTCTGGGTGACGGATTGTCATCTCACCATGATTCCCATAGTCATCATCATCAACGTCAACATCATCAGCATCAGCCTGACTACGTCGATTCCAGGAAAAAGGCTTCACCAACTAGCATCCAGTTAACCCTCTCACTGTAACAACTGCGGCCACGACGTCATTGCAAGCTTTTTGATCTTGTCCTCCCTTCCGAGTGTCGCCGACTGCCACATTTGCCTTTTCTTGGACATTTCCTTTGGAATGTTCGAAATATTTCAGTTCATATCGATTGATCTTCTAAAACTGTACTTGCAGGTTTCCCGTGCAGGAAGCTGTTTTTGTAAGCTAAACTTGTTGAAAATGGCTGCCTGAATGCCACCGTTCTTTCTTTAAGCCTGTACGATATGCCAACAAAAAATTGGGAGGGGGGGGGGGACACTTAAGCTACGCCTTTAAGGGTATGACGGGATAGCATTAATGGGTCCCGTCACCGGTTCCTCAGCATTATGCGCACGAAAGACCACACAGCACACTTAGATTGTTTCGCCGAAGACATTACAGACATTTTCAAAACAGGGTTTTTGACTTAGAAGAGCGCTTTTTTCGGCGTAGCAATGTCAGCGGTTTAATACGCCAGAGTGCAGCTAAGAGTTGTTAACCAGCATGCTGGTTAACAACCACAGGTCGCCGGTTGGATCCTCACCCATGACCTCCGGATGCCGCGTGCAGTGCTTTACCAACTGAGCCACGGCAGTGACTGCCTCAATTCTACTTTCGAATGTATTTGTGAATGCGCGCAGCCTGACCTTCAGAGTGCTCAGGAGTGCCAACCCCCGACCATAGCTATGGACGTGGCGTCAAAACATGGCCGAATAGGCAGGGGGGCAGTTGCGTCAGAGCCCTCTTATGCTACTGGTTATTTTGAAAGCATCTGGAATCACTTGATCACATTATTCGCTATTTATTTGTTGTTGCTGTCTTCTCCTGCGTCTAAAAACCCTGATAGGTTTTGAAGAAGACTGTAGGGTGTAAAAACTGTAAAAGGAAGCTGAATCAGCACAACGAAGCTGGCAAGCTGCGGCAGCTCGTTGGATTGTTCGTTCAACAAGCACAACAGTACAGTACAGAGAACGATCGTCATTCTCCTCTCCTGTGAAAAACTACATTGCGCCCGCGCTTGTCTGTTGTTTTAAAACACAAACGTAAACCTTGCACGATGATCCAGTCTACGCCTAATCATTCCTTTGCTCAGTAGTTACACACGACGTCAATAGTTTACGGGGCATATCAGTTGCGGAAAACGTAAGTTTTCTAAGCCACTGTATGTACAAAGAAATGAAAACCTGTAGGCGATTTTTTTTGCGGCAGGGGCTCTGCAGAGTCCCTGTCATTTCAAAGCTATCTGCCCATACTACAAGAAAATAGTGTTTCTATGGCGATGCCTGTGTACCGGAAACTTTTTATGCCGGGTGTACCTGTTTCGTAGCTTTCCTCTCAACGGAGCTCCCATCTATGGTTCGACGTTATCATGTACGTGTGTAAAGCCTTGGGTGATCATTTATTAAGCGGGTGATGTTTGACTTGCATTAATGAGGAGGCGTCCAACTGGAGCGCATGTATTAGAGCGTTCGCTGTATGAGCGCCGTTGGTCCGTTCAACGCACTTAGCTGTCCACAAACAGACGCAGAGCAGGGGTAGACTGACCTCTGAACAAGAGCACCTGAACAGATGAACAGACAAAATCAGTGGGTCCGGGAGACCGCCCATGCAAAAATGGTCTATAGAGAGTCTATAGACTTCTTATAGACTATATTGCCTCCGTATAGATATTTCTTTTTGTCTATTCATAGTCTATAGACTCTCTATAGATAAATGTCTATTATAAGTGTACGGCCATAAATCTATAGATTGTCTACAGACTGTCGATATGATTCGTGTTGCCTATAGAGCGCCTATAGACTTTATAGACAGAAATCTATTAACAGTCTATAAACTGTATGAAGAATTTTTTCTAAAGGCGAACACGGGAACTTTCGAACGTAACCGCTTAATGAATCTCACGCATTAAAAACAACAACAAATAAATGCAGTGTGAAGCAAAGACTTGCTGGCTTTGCCTTCTTATTATTAGCCCACCCGTAACCACGGCCAGAACTTCGAAACCGGTTACTCCGATTAAGAGCGCAAAAGAAAGCACAAAGGCCGAATAAGGGCGCTCAGCGCGTAGCGGCTTCAGCGGCTGGACGGGAAAACGGGCTTGAGGACGTGTCCGATGCCCCGGCCGCGATACGCGATCGCAGGTACGTCATTAGCTCGCTGCCCTTCTCTAAGCTGTACCGAGGGTCCCTTGACATCGCGGTCTACACACCGCATTGGATTGCGTAACACGAAGGACCAAGCGGCGGAACAAACATCGATATACCGATCGAAGGGAACCCACTCTGTATGCTGTTCGAAGAAGGGAACCTCTGCCGGCAAGAGGAGACGGCCTTCAACTATGTGATATCGACGTGTGATCTAAGCGCAGTAAGTCGGCTGAAAGTCACCGCTGCTTTGGCAATTAGCCGGCTGGCCTTTACAAACATAGTCCCACGACGTTCTCCGTTGGACCACTTAAGCCAGCTGCAAATATCGCATTCCTCTAAAAGCCCCCTTTGGCATGTTTTTTTTTTCATCTGAATAACCCGTAAGGCGCTTCGTATTTCGGCTACTTCATCTCCCGTGCGCTACACCACGTAAGGCCGAAAACGAGAAAGAAAAGGTGCACTAGCGATGTGCTGCCCTCTGTCACATACACCTCAAGAGTCAATATCATAATTTATAAGGGGCGTGGTTGTTCCCAGAAGCCTCACTTGCACCCCACAGTTGTCGCCTGCCCCTTAAAAGCAGCATTCCACACGCTATATAGGCTTATCATTATAGCCCACAGCTCGGATGTAGTTGGTTATATCTGATTCCGAGTTTGTGCAGAGGAGAGCAGAGGAGAGACTGATCAGGAGGCATGAGGCTCAGTGCAGAGGCTCCGTTCCGACGGTCCTCCAGACCACAATCTGGTAGGAGCGGGAAGATCCTTCCGCTCTCCGTTGAGTGGACTACTCTGACCGTGAGTGGCGGCACTTAACCTCGCTGTGTAAAGTCCAGGAAACAACGCGTATGCATTTCTTTTTACAGCGACATCTGTAACTGGCACGATTCTCGTTTGCACGGTGTCAGCGTAACACCGTGCCACTCTGATTGGCCAGCATCGTGTGTCGTTACGCGACATGTCCTGCAACACGTTATGGCAATGCGCCACGCTGAATGGTTCGAACACACTGACGCCACGAGTGCGAGCATGGGTACGTCAAGCGCACTCTACTAGGGAAGACAGATGGTAATGCATTTTTTTACATTCACCACAGCAAAAAACTGGCCTTACGCACGCGTCATAGCAGTCGTGCGTGTTTTTTTTTTAATGCAGAAATGCAGTCTAGGGCTTGCAAGCCCGGTTGTAACCAACAACTGTGTCCAAAAATCATGGCGGCGCTTTTGCGTCGATGCAAAAAAGGTCTGATGAGTGTTAATCCTGGTCCGAGGTCAAATAGACGCCAACAAAGGGCGCCCACATCTTTAAAAGAGTACACTGTGTACAGGACCACGTAGAGATAGGAGGTTAGGTTGTCCATGTCATCTAGATAGATAGATAAAGAGGAGGAGGAAAGGGCAGGGATGTTAACCATGCAGAAAGGGGTTCCGGTTGGCGCCCATGTCATCTAGGTAGTGCTTGAAAGAAATAGAAGCAGAAGTCGGTGACGAAAGTAGCCTAGATTGTATAAATAGGCAGAATTGCGTACCAGCCTACCTTATCCGGATAGCAGTACAGGTCTAAGGTAACCTGGATAAAATAATACCACACACACAGTGCACGTTAAATACACCGCCCTTTAAAGCCCACACTACATGCATGGCCGTGCAGGTATACGTTACGTGTATTACTCGTAGGTGAATAGATAGGCGATCCATGTTAGCTAGGTGATCCTGGAAAATGGCGAAAGCGTAGAAGATGAAGGTGAAGAAGAAGGAAAAGACAGCGTTTAAGAATGCATCTGGTTCAATGGGAGTTCACCTAAGAGCGTTTAGCGCAATGTAGGTAATAAGGGAGTAATTACTCATTGGCATTCACCCAAGCGCAGCCATACGGCTACAAAGGAAGGATATACAGACCTCTCAGAAACTTCGCAGTTAAAGAAAAATTCGTCCTGGTCCGGGGTTCGAACCCGGCACCACCGCTTCACCGGAGCAGTGAGCTAACCGGGACGGCAAACTCATGGTAGGGCGAGAGCGAATTGGTCAATAACTCGAAGTGGGAACAGAGTTAGTGGAACCTACTCCACCTTGGGGGATTCCCCTACACATTTGGCCAGCGCAATGTAGGCTTAGAAAAAGTTACCCTATACCAAAAAAAAGGTACCGAACCTCAGATTGGCCTGCGTTTTATTTTTTTTTATTTTCAGCGGCAGGCAGTACAACAGTGGTTTCATATGCTTTAGTTGATCGCTCTCACTAGTCGTGGCCACTTATGTACGAAGGCGATCGGCATGAATACAACAACCTCCCCTTACAAAAATTTCTTCAGACAGTCTTTAGACTGTCTATTGATTTCTGTCTATGAAGTCTATAGACTCGCTATAGACAGACCCTAGAGAACAGTCTATAGGCAATACAAATTCTATAGAAAGTTTATAGACAATCTATAAATTTATGGCCATACACTTTTAGTAGACTTTTGTCCATAGACAGTCTATATACTATGAGTAGACAAAAAGAAATATCTATAGGAGGGCAATACAGTCTATAAGAAGTCTATAGACTGTCTATAGACCATTTTTGTAGGGGTCGGACGCTTATAACCGGGATAACACGGAAGAGCCTGTAGTCGCGGTCATCACAGCACGTATGCGGTCACGAGCCGCCCAGCGAGGTCATCCGAGCGATCGCAGAGAGTCGTTCACACGGTCGGCCCACCGAGCAGCCACTGGAAGAGCGGGGGACGGACGAGGGCCGGTGAAAATCGGGCGCCGCAGAGGAAGAGCGGTTGAAACAAAGGGCTCACGTAGAAGGCGAGGAAGACTGTTTCGCCGCAGGCTTCGCGGCCATGGTTTCCGGCGAGGCTGGCACGGTCGCCTCCAGGCTCGTTGTAGGCGCCAGCGGAAGTTCTACCGATATATATTCAAGGCTCCCGAAGGGTTAAAAGATGGTCTGGCTGCGTAACTAGACAACTCAGCACGCCAATCTCCGTGGGTGCGTCCTTGCTCAAGCTCTGCTGGTTCGTTCTTAAGGGGGAACAGAGTAGGGCCAAGGCGCTTCAGATGTACACGGATGCGACTTCCAGTACTAGCGACGGGCGCTTACTAGGAGATGGTTTAGGATTCATAGTTCACACTCTTGGGAATGTCAGGACCCTTGTAGCCATCAAGGCTTTCCTCACATTTCGAGAGACGCTTTTGGAGACCAAAGGACGACTTGGAAAAATTCCACACTGCGAGCTTAACATAACTTTCATGCTCGATTCACTTGTTCTCCTTTCATCTCCCTTTCCATTGTGCAGAGTAGCCATCCATGGGTAGCCATGAATAATCTCCCGTCACTTCTTTTCTCTGTCTCTCTCTTTCTGAAAACTAAATAAAGATGGCATGGGCGCAGTAAAAACAACGCGATACATGCACTATCCGGTGTATCTTAAATCTTAAAGCTCCAAATGTACCACCATATGCACTGCATCCGACAGTTATTAGGTCACTGAGCTTCATTAAGTTGCGCAGACCATTAAATTGTTTCCAACGGGCTCATTTCCATCCGAACTCTGGGAGAGACAACCGGTGACATACAATGCCTCGTCGGTTGAAACGCTACACTGCCGCCCTTCCGTCTTGAGTTCGAGCTGACCCCTTTTGTACTCCACCTAACAAACTGAACGCTACGCAAAACGGGTCCTTAGTCGATAATATGTGATGAATGACCTTTTCCCGAGCGTGTCTGTCGCCGAACTGAGAATTCGTTTGCTCAGACAGCGAGAGCCTGAGAAAGCCGCTTTCAAAAGCGGTCGGTTCTGGGGCGGCTGAAGAACGTTATCGCTCTCTGGAGACCAACTGCGTAGGTGCAGAGTTGCGAAATCCTCGCTTAGTCGGCGAGTGCATGCGCCAACCCCCTTGAATGGTCACCGTGAATGGCGCTGAAACTGTGACCTGCATAAGGTTTTCAGAGATAACGGACGCGCATTGTTTCAGTGGGCAAATGCGTTGCAGCACGACTGCCCTGCAGAATGCGGCGAAAAATGTAGACGGCTGTTGTTTTTTCTATGTTGTCGAAAATGGCGCGCTGAATTGAAGGTGGGCTTTCAACTACACAGGTCTCTTGAAAGCGGTGTTTGATTTTGTTACTCCGACGCAAGTATGCCCCAATTTACGGCATGCACAAGGTGCAAACATCTTACCGACGTCAACATCCACTCGACCGGCCTTCCGAGACATTCTGTTGTTTGTTAGCCCTGGAATAATTCTGGGGAAGACTGAGAACTGTATACTACAACCCTCGCCATCCTTCGTTTCTTTGCTGAGTCAGGTTGGTTGAGGTGTGCTATTGGAAACAAAACTTTAAAAGCTATCATTATTTTGTTTCTTGCACCAGTCGAGAGCTCAATACGTTCAAAAGCGCGTAATCGAAAGAATGGGAATATGTCCGTGGCACTTGCCATGCTAGTTCTAGAGAACTCAATGGCACCAGTCTAAACACAGAGGATTGAAGAGCTATAGGCGCCACAAAAACGTTGAACCAGCGCTAACGAACGCCTGTTAGTGCTGGTGCTCAGGGGAACTAATGAGCCTAGCTGTCTGCACTTGGTCTACAGTATAAAGTACTTCAGCTTGTACAGGTCTTGACAACTTGAACCGAAGAGCTTTATTTTCACACAACCAACACTTACTTCAAAGCTATAATCGACATGCGTAGCTATTTTTTTTCTTGGCAATGTACCTGTCGGACACTAACGCCCATTACTTTTTTTTTCATGACACTTTGGGGCGAACGATGGAGGCGCAATTCTAGAGGCGCGGGTAATGTGCGTTGTCAGTGCACGTTAAAGAACCCCAGGTGGGCGAAATTTCCGGAGCCCTTCACTACGCTGTCTCTCATAGCCTGAGTCGCTTTGGGGCGTTTAACCCCCATAAACCAAACTAAACCAACTTTGGGGAAAAAATGTTGTGTTTACTGCAAACTTTGGGCTTCTATATTGCTCTTAAATGCACCCTCCACTGCACAGGTAAGGCCTATATGAATGGGATAGCTATAGAGGCGGAAGAAAAGGTCCTGCGGGGCAGCGTCCAAAACTCCGGCCTCGCCGACTTGCGAACATGGAGCACCCAAGAGCAAACAACAGCTCACAGGCGCGCCTATGCTGAAGACTCTTGATATGCTCGCACCTCTGTGTAGCGGCCTTGCATCTCTTCGCGTTTCAATGGCACCATTCGGGCCACTTAAAGAAGCACCTCGGCTAAGCTGTTGGCGATAATGCCTTTTTCCCGAACACTGCGCGTGTTTGTTGTTCCGTTACAATAGGTCGGCTCTTGCTACGTACTTGCTGCTCGTCGCTCGCACCCCCACCGGATACACGAGGGTCTCGTTTCACGGCCTTGACTTGACTCTGTTCTCAGCGTTCACTCGCGTCTCGCATCGCCGCCGGTTGTAATGGCGGTTGCGTATACGATGAGGCTAATTGATTATGCGCGGCTGCACGGGGCGAGGCGAGTCGCAATTAGCGTTCCTTATTCTCGCGCCTCTGTCTGCCGCGCGCTAGGATGATGGGATGATAGCGTGGGAGAGTCGGTGTTTACATCTCGCTGCTTTCTCTCTGTGTATTCGAGACTCGTATTATGAGAAAGAGAGAGGGCAGGGAAAGGTCGGAGGAGAAGGAGAATGCCACCTCTAGCGTTTTCATCAAAGGGGATAGGTAGGTAGGTGAAAACTTTATTGATCAGCCTTGTGGATGAGTGACTGCCTTGGGTTGGTCTAGCTCTTGATCCCGGGTGGCGACCAACAATCCATGACGTGCGGCGACCCCTCCAGCCCACTCTACCAGCCGCCTTTGTGAGGCTGGTTAGGAGCTGGAGACCGCGATCTCCCAACCCTCTTTGTCCGTGAGGTTCCAGTGAGATGGTAATTGGAATTTTCGGCAGAGATATAAAATGCGGTAAAAGTTGGCTCTCGGAGCCCCACAAAGAGAGCTTTCGGGTCTGTATTGGCCTGGGTGGATAAGGGCTAACAAAGCCAGTGAATGGAATGTGCGAGCCTGAAGCTGTCTCCAGGTAGTTTGTTGTTCTTTCGAGAGGGAGATGTGTGGTGGGGGGTAGACGAGTCTTTGCTCCCTGTAATAGAGGGTTATTTCATGATAGGTGACGAGCCGGTCCCTAGCGCTACCCCGGTCTACAGTGTGCCCTGCTCGGTTGACGTACGCTCGACCAAGAGAGTGGGCCATTGAGCCAGAAATCAGAGAGGGGAATTGCATCAGAAATTAGGCGCTGGCATTCACCTTCGCAGTTGCTTCGATATCACAGGAGCGCCGCTGAAGCGAGTCCTGTGCCAATGATAGGTTGTCAGAAATAATAAAAATTCGGTCAGACCTGCCGTAGTGGTTCAGCTGTCATGGCGTTCGGTTTCTGAGCGCTGGGATGTCGCGGGATCGAATCCCGGCAGCGGGGGGGGGGGGGGGGGGGGGGGATGTTTCGATGGGGACGAAATGCAAAAGACGCCTGTGTGCTGTGAGATATGAGCACGAACAGCAGAGCACACGCCAGTCCGAGCACTCCGAGTATCACGCATCATTGTTTGGCCACTGCACAGAGTGTGATCTGTATTTTGTGGATGCCTAACTCCAGCAGCAATGCAATGATGCAGCTATTATAGCGTTCAAGCTTTAGAAGACATCATACGAGTAGTCCAAGGCCATCACTTAATGATGCAGCGGTCGGAATATGAATGCCGCTCTAGGCATAGAATCTTTAAAGATGGTTGAATCATGACTCGTTCGTAAACGTGTATGATGCCTACACAGGCAGGGCAAAGTGACACCTACTTAATTTGCCAGACCGGCAAAGCGGTGAACAAACAGCTTGCAAAACTTCACAGGACGCCATACTTGCTACCGACGTGACTGATTTTGGCGCATGCGCAGCTTTGACATCATTTGTCAGCTTGGCGTAGTGTTGCATGTGGCCTCGATATACAAGAGCGATGATGCAAACGAAGCCGCAGTTCGATAACTTCGAGCTATTGCTTGCAACAAGCAACGTGACCAGACTTTATGCCATACCGACCAACGCAACGACCATGGAGTCACTTTAAGTCGTGCAAAGACTAAGGTCAGTGCACGAGTGACTCAGTGTTTGCTATGATGGACTGCGTACCAGCCCGCGACAGTGTCTGCCAGCAGCGCTGTCCCAAGTTTCGACAAAGCTCCACCACGCCTACACACAACATGGTTTGTCCATAACAGCTCACATGTATCAATTACCCTTTCTCAATCAGCCATTAATGGCCTTCACTGGCACTGCGTTGGTCGCTGAACAAAATGCGAGACGACAGACAAATAAATCATTGCTAGGAGCAAGGGACTCAGTGGAATCAGCAAGTGCGCTGCGCTCAAAAGCAAAAAGCAAACTGAACGTAGGAGCGATGACTTACACGGTATTCAAGGACATTGTCAATGTTCGTGCTCATCGTAGGCTCAGGAAAATACATATCGGCATAATCGAGCTAAATTCCAAAGAGCTATCTGCACCCAGTGTATAACACCACACCTCTGTCTTTTTAACAACTCTTTGATCGAGGGTGACATCTCCATGGCTAGGATATCATATCCAGACGACCCACGTATAGGAGTGCACATAGACGATGCATACGTGCTTCAAGCTATGACGTCAATCAATTCAACCTCCACACGCTTCTCTCTTTCATTGAAAGAAAAAGGAAAAAATGGCAGGGCTTGCCTTATGGAGGTCAGAACGAGGTTGGAATATCAACGAACGGAAAAGACCGACCGCCATGTGAAAAAAAAAACGCTGTGTAGTCTTTGATTGCAATCCCTCACCTGAGTGAAAAGAAACTGAATTAAACTTGCTTAGGACGGTCGACGACTGTAGATGCCTGTATCCTACTCTACCGCCTTTTGAAGATTTCACCACCGTTCTTTCATTTTTCAGATGAGCTTCCAGGATGTTCAAATGGGATTCTGTAGAGTATCCATTTCTTACCCAATCGCTTTGCATCTAAGTTGCGGACAGGTGATCGATGGTAGAGATAGCTGCATTTACTTTTCCCGCTGTATTGATCAGAAGATTTTTCCTCATTAGCCTTGCTACTCTCGAATGTGTGGAGGCTGCGTCACATCTCTTCAAGGTGCGTATCAGTGGAAAAAGAAATTAGCTGGGCGAATTATCAAACGGGTACTTACAGTGTTACATCACTTCCACGAGTATGTTGTCTTAGTGCCTTCTTGCACTTGTTCATAATCGTGACTAGTTTGTTTAAACAAGCTTGGTAGCCTAAATTATAAAGTTACAAATGGGCCCATTCCAGTTAAATGTCAAACCTTCAACCGGATGAATAAGATGTTAGTCTAGTACCTACCAGGCTAACAACCTGTCTGGTAGGCTGGTTCCTGGGCTGGTGTGTATTCCGGTGCCCAGCCTGATACCCACTTATGACTAGCCTGGTGCCCAGCCTGGTTAGGACGCTGCTAATACGCTCGAAAATGCAGGAGCAGTCCTTATCGGCATCTCTACTACCGCATCAAGCATGCTGCCCAACACGCGCAGTGCGCTTTTTCTACGCGTTAGAGGCGAATATGTATACACAGGTAAGATGCGTGCCGACTCTCCCCGGTCGCGTTGATGCGTCCTACACTTCGCAACTTCCTGGCGGATCCATCGATTTTATCAGGCGTAGCGATGGCATCGAGCGAGACCAATCAGAGCTTAGCCTTGGCCAAAGATCGTCTTGCGAGCCGCAGTGTGTCGATACTGCGGTGTGAAGTCGTACTCGATTCCAGATGCGACATCTAGCCGTCGCAGTGAGGTGCGCCGACAGCAGACGCCACTCGCATACAGCCGACTTTCTTGCACGGCTGCCCGAGCCACTCGTTACGCGCAAACCAGTGCGTGCGATGTCCTAATGGCCCCGACACGGATGCGCCACCGCCCGCCCGACCGCCTGTGCCGACAGCTCTTCAGGATATGTTTTTTCCATCCTGGTAGACTTGGGCTGCTTTTTTTTTCTCTTGGCTTTCATTCCCCTTTGGGCGTAATATTCTGGCTTTTATTTCCTTTACATTCTACTGATCGCAAACGAGTGACTTGACGGCACCTTGCTGCAGTAGAGTGCCGATCACACTAAGCGGGAACACTTAAGAGCGTGGTTTGGCCGCCTCGCGCATCTGGCGCACTGTCACATTTTCTGCACGCTGTCACACGATGCAGTGGTGGCTCGCACTGTGCGAGATGGAAAACCACGTTCTCAAGTGTTCCCGCTAAGTGGGACCGCCGATGTACATTCTACGCGGTCTTGTGCTTTATGTGCTGTCCTTCAGTGTAGATAACAAGTAAGATGTGGTCTTTTAGAAGTGCATTTGAACGGAATAAAAACGAGGCAGGGAAGTCAGAAGATCGGGGGGGGGGGGGGGGGGGGGGGGACAAGCGAAATTAGGAAGTTTGAGCGGATTTGCGGAAATTAGTATGTACAATACTAATCTCAGGGGTCGACCAGAAGGCAGGTGTGATGTGTAGAGCACATAATATAGGTAAAGTCGCGGCTATTTGCTTTATTGACAGTACCATTAGTGATGTGGCCACCATTACTTCTATTACCATTACCATCGTAATAAGGGTCATCACTGTTGTCTACATGAGAGGTCTGAAAGTTGCTCCAAATCGGATGTTTAGGATTTTTTTTAGTTTTGATTATTGCGCCACCTCTGTAGTGAAAAGTGCACTGATAAGGTGCCTAATGGTAGACGCTGATATGGCACGCATGCCTTTTAGCCTTTCGCCTATTTGCACACATTGCGGCCGAACAATGAAGAATTATTACTCACTTGTTTGAACGTGTTGAATTTTGTGGTTTCAATATGTTATACTGCACTTAACCAAATGTTACCCAAACTGCCCTCTGTATATTTACCATCATTTGTTATGAGTTGATTTGTTATGTGTGCTTTCTTTTCATCAT
Source organism: Amblyomma americanum (assembly GCF_052857255.1). Taxonomy (NCBI): domain Eukaryota; kingdom Metazoa; phylum Arthropoda; class Arachnida; order Ixodida; family Ixodidae; genus Amblyomma; species Amblyomma americanum. The sequence continues at coordinate 39,806,710 of NC_135504.1, forward strand.
TCCCCCCCCCCCCCCCCCCTATGTAATGCCCTCTTCTGGGTCTTTAGGTTAAATAAATAAATAAATAAAATGTTCGCCGATGGCGCGATTTGATAACTCTGGGCAACATATGCACTTGTTCTCCTTGAATTAGCGGCACACATCTTCCCCGCATTCCACCAAACGAACGCATTAAGTCCGCGAACAAATGTGCGTCGTTACCCTTCGATTGTTCCTTGAGTTCGGATTAGCGGTCGCTCCGCTCATAGCTGTGTTCGCTCTTGTGAACACGCAATCTGGCCGTGCCGATCGGGTCATCGAAGTTGAATCGAAAGCGCGAGTCGGTAAAATAACCCGCGTGCTCTTTTTACAGCCGTCTTTGTGGGCGCAACCCGCAGGCTCAATGCAAAAAGAATGCTAGGGCCCAATGCTTAATGCCTGTGACACAGATTAAACAAAGCTGATTCAGTGAGGCGGATTCCGTCCGTCCTCTGCCGACCACTTTTCGTTCTCGTGCTTTCGAGTTCTTGCGGTTCGCGTTGGGAGGGCTTTTTTAATCCAGCCGGAAAAATGCGTAGCACGTACTCTGGCAGTTTCTGCTGTCGCTGCTGAAGCATTTGCATACGCATTTCTCTCGCCGAAACGAGAAATACGCGACGCGGCTGGCGTATTGGAAATCGTGCTCGGCTGTATAGGATTTTCGCAAGCCTATAACGTTTTTGCGGCGTCTGTGTCGTCTGCAACGCATTCGTCTTCTGCGACGTCTGCTACGGTCTGCTCGTGCAGACGAATGCAATCGCGGGCTCGGTTTGTCAGCGACGATGAATTCATTCGCTGTTTTTATAGCATGCCGTTTAACTCTTTCGATTTTGTTGTTGAACAAAACGATTATTGTTGCTTTTTTTTTACTTTTCGCAGCAGAGTTGGGGGAGAATTCACCTCACTAAAGACCGCAGCAGAAGTAGCAGTTTAGAAACTTTTATCTACAACAGAGTGCCATCACGTGGTCTTTCCAGAATGAATTAATAAAACTTTTATTGAGTGCAGCCAGGAACGGTGGGTGGCTCCCCTATAGATTGCAAGAAGCCATTGGACTAAGCTGCGAGCTCTTGTTCAAAGAACAAAGCGATAGTTGTGGCTACATTTGATCGCTTCCAAACTGATGCGCCCCGCGGCGGCAGTGAAACTAACTAATCTTTGCCTTAATGTAAGGACGGAATAGGTTAAAGGCCTTTTATTATTCATAATGGGGGTGTGTACGCGTTCATCTCTGAAAATACGGCGCAGAAGATTGCCGGATTACGACGCTGAATTTCGCAAAGGGGTTGACTGCGGAATACGTTAGAGTTCAAAACTGAGGAGTGGATTACCTTCTGAAGGCGAGCTGATTAGCGAGGTTTGGATATCTAAAATGAAATATTCATCAGGCGTAATTGTCATGCGTAAATGACGCCTGCAGTTCAATAGCCCAATCTCGTCCGCAATTTTCGATAGAAGCGGGATGACTGGCTCTTTCTATTTGCATGGTGAAAGCTACCACTGGTGCCTTGCAGCTGATATCAAAACTGCGGGTATTACTACTATGGTAAATTGGTGCTGGGAGTGTAGTTTTTTTTTTATTGCGACAGTGTGCCTGCTGGCATAAAGTATTAGTTGCATTATAGATACAAACTCTATCTGAATAAGCGCTTCGACAAAATCTTATTGTTGTACAGTTCTCTTTTTTCTTTTTTGCAACCGTGACCCCCGCCTTCCCCGTCTTTCCCTTCGTGGCTCAGTGGCTACAGCTTTAGGCTACTGAGCATTAGTAGGTGGGTTAGAGCAATTTTTGTATCAACCATCAGTTTATGTTCGACCACCTTTAGGCCTACAATAAAATTCACCTTGAAGTTGGGCTAGATTATACTGGTTCTATAATTCGCCTGCCATCAGATTATTTGGCGCTGTTTTGGAGTAGCCGTCAGATTATGTTACTTCATTTTGGGTGAGCTGTTAGTTTGTGTAGGGTCCGCTTCGCACCAGCATTAGTAATTGGCTTTCTTGCGACATTTCAAACATTAATAAGATATACGTTGTCCATACTATTAAACATAAATTCTTTTGGCTGGATTCATTCCTATAAAGCTATCAGGATATGATGGATTAATTCTTGAGAAACCATTACATTATGATGGATAACTTTTGGGTCTGCCATTAGATAGGGTCAGATGCATTTTTGATCAGTTATCAGTTATTTCGTCAGGTGCACAGGTCAGTTCCAATATTCAAATTTTAAATTACATATAAAGGGGATTGTGCTCCTTTACACGAAACGTACAGTGCCGTCGAGTTACTGACACTAAAACTGAAATATAAATACAATGTTATTCACTGGGATGCAGCTGCATTCCAACTTCTGTAAAACTTGACGGTCATTGAATGCCCATCTTAAGTTCAAACTGGGATCACTGCTATGAGCGCTGAATCTTTGAACGGCAATAAATTGACGAAGGTTCGTTCTTCGCAAGTTACCAACCCGGAATTCTTTTCTATGCTGCCATTACTGCCACCTATGTTTCTTGTTTCTGCAAGTAGTTAAAAGACGTCTTGACCTGGTCTATTAATAATATGAGCGATTTGGTATTTTCTTGTGCACACTACTTTGCGTAGTCAACAGTACAACTAGTCTGAAACACGCCAATGACCGCCAGTAACAAAATTGTTGAGTCTAACACACGCTCAAAATCACTACCTCACACATGCACCACCAAACCTTCTACACAGAAAAAACATTGTGTTACCGCGCAAACCACCGATTTAAAGTCAACGGATGAAACTTCATAAACAACCCTTCCTTTGATTTTGTTTGTCTTGAACCCTTTAGCACACTCCAGAACCATCCCTGCACCCAACGACCATTATCGCGCTGTATGCCTTGGAATCCACAAAACGCAATCGTCACCGCTAATCTGGTCAATACGCATCCAATATATCTTTAACCGCTGGTTCTTATATGGGTAACGGTGTGGATTCCAAGAGAAGGCAAGCGTAGCAGGGGGCGGCACAGAGTTAGGTGGGCAGATGAGATTAAGAAGTTTGCGGGGATACGGTGGCCGCAGCTGGCAAAGGACAGGGTTAATTGGAGACATAAGGGAGAGGCCTTTGCCCTGCAGTGGTCGTCGTCAGGCTGATGATGATGATGATGTCCACCTTTCTTGTTCCTTTGCACCAGCTCGTGTCTGGAACACTGATCGGCTCTGAGAAAAAAAAAGTCAAATTAAATTAAATGAAGGGGCGATCGGCACTCCGAACATTTAGCCCTGCGTGCCTGACACACCGGCTGGTCGTGTCAGGGCTGCGGGTGTGACGTCCATAAGAAAACGCCGCATACCGGCGACTATGTGACCTGAAGGAAAAAAAAAGTCGAGTCGAGATCCTTATTTGCGCGGTGCTGCCTCGGAGCGGTGCAAAGGCGTCGCCACTGTATGATGGGGTCGCTGGCATCGGGAAGGCCACGCCACGGTCAGCCTTGCCGTGGGGGCGACGTTGTTCGAGGGGCTGAGCTACGCGTAGAAGAGAAAAAGTTACGCTCGCGAGAGATGTCTATCGCAATTAATAACTCGCCGAGAATTCCGCTCTGGGCGAAGCGAACGTCCGGTCGCGTGTCTAGAAGAGGAAAACAAGACCGTGAATGTCTCCCTGCCTGCTCGAGTCTCCCGCGACCCTTGTTTGGCATGCGTATCGCTATACGCAAAACATTTCGATGCTGGAGTCGCTGTGCAATCTGACGCGATTTGAAGGTGATGAAATTAGCTAGTCGCTAGACACATACAAAAATCTCTTTAGACAATCTATAGATTGTCTATAGACTTCTTTCTATAAATTCTACAGACTCTCTATAACAAATTCTAGAGAACAGTCCATAGACAATACAAATCCTATGGACAGTATATAGACAATCTATAGATTTATGGCCATACACTTACTAGATTTTTGTCTATAGACAGTCTATAGACTATAAATAGCCAAAAATAAATATCTATAGCAAGGCAGAGAAGTCTATAGACTGTCTAGAAACCATTTTTATAACGGGAGTCCTCTATCCTGCGCAGTGACTTTTATCGGAGGGTAATTTGCAACTACACAAGGAAGCCGTGGTAAATGGAGAGTATTTTGGGCCGATCCGAGCAAGTTCATCGGTCCTCGGTCGCCGGAGATACGACGATGAGCTTCAGATCGTGTTGGACTGTGTATTTGCCTTCGAAAAAAAACTCTGTTTGGAGTTAGGGAAGCCTGTCGTACTGTCTTGGCTGAAAGTGTTCATGTCACGTGGTTTTCATCTCGACCATGCGGTGAAGGACTTGTGGTCTGCCTGAAGTTCTAAATCTATGTACTGTGAATGGAACCATACTCTCCACGTTTCAAGACCTTTATTATTGTCAATCGTGCACCAAGTGCTCCATTATGAGCTTCAAAAGCAAACCATGTCGTCTAAAGAGGTTTTCTTCAAGTTTGTACACGGAAAGAGCGTATAAACTTGCTATGCTCTTTCCTACCCTGCAAGAGCCGAGTGACTGGGTGACAATATGACTGCGCCTTTCAATCATGCGCAGAATTGAATGGTAAAAAAACAGGGAAAAGAAAGATCAGGCGTCGAGTTTCTGAAACAAGTTTCAGGAACTAGTCTCCAACGAATACTGCCAAGATGCTGCTGTACTCGAGCCAGACAGACTCTGGAATCAAAATCTCCGCGGTGCAGCTCGAAACGTTGTGGCGGACATGGCAAAAAAGAGAACTCTTAATTGTACGTCGCAATGTTGGAATCTCTCCAGGAAGCTCTTTGTTATATAGGGCGTGAAGGTGAAGCGTTTAGATTGTGGTTACTTCACTTTCGAGGCTTCTTCAACGTGTTCTCCGCATACAAAAAACCACGGAGTGGTTAAAGTCTCGCTAACAAGAATTTGCATCCTGCTTTCCCATTCACACACTGAGAGAATTACAAGGGAGGTGACCTTCACAAGAGCATGATCTCTCTGAATGAGAGCATGACATTGCTGAGCATGACACCTGCATGAATACAGAATGACACCTGCATGACACTGCTGAGCATGAATGAGCATGACACCTGCTGAACTCAAAGCAAAACCGCATCAAAACGGAGAGAAAGGCTAACAATCTCGTTCTCCTAATATTAGGACTAACCTTGGTAGTGTCTCCTTTCTCACAAACCACATAAAAGGTTTTCAGTGCATTCCCGAGCATACTTTACAAGGCTCGTTAAAAGGACGATCACGTCAAGGCCATTTCTCGAGCAAAAAACTTGAATATCGAAAGATAAAAGTGAACTTTGAAATGTTCACGCTGTGGAATTAAAAACACCTTCTCGTTCCCAGTGTAACTGTGGGAAACAAGCAATAATAAAAATGATATTCGAAGACAGCAATATGTTAACTTCACCAGTGTCAGACTGTTATATCTCATGGACCGCTGGAGTAGCCTTCTGTTTTTAAGATATGCCTTTCTTTTCTAGTAGTATGACGGCTTTTTTTTTAGTCACCACTGCAAGCAGTTCATTTTCTTTGATTCGGAAGCGAATATCGCCTTCTTGAGTCGTTGCCAGTTTTTATTTCTTCCCTTTTGGTCGGCGTCTATTTTTAAGTATTAATATAATTGTCCCCGAGCAGACGAGATTTCGCCCAACCCTCGACTTCATCGCTGAAAAGATGCCTGTTTAGGATCTGTAATCCCGCTCGAAGTATGAGGCAGGCACACATTTGTACCGGCTTGAACACATGATGGCATGCAAAGAGAATAAAATTTTAATGCTTATTTTGTAGTTCTTGTAACGCCTGTCTCCAAGCATTCCAGTCAATTAAGTGTCCCCGAGTAATTCTTGAGAAGAATTCATCGCCTCCTATAATTCCAGGTTACAAGTATCGCCATTTATTACACGCTACGCATCGCCCTCATTTACATTGGTCAGCGAACTCGCCACAGCGCCCTCAGGTATGCCATTCATTTCTCCATTAACACTTTTCGCTTGTTTCAATGCAAACAACGCATTCAACATCAACGTGACGCTCTGGGTATACCGGCGACTTGCCCGTGCGGTCGGAAATCCAGGTATCTGATCGCGGAGAAGAGCCTTATTATTCACGTCCAGAGGAAAACGTTTAAGAAAGGGTTTCCCCCCTCCGTGCAGACTTGCGCTGGGCAGCTGCAAAGCGCGTTTAACGATCCGTCTTCTCCGAGTTGTAGCAGGAAGCGGGCAGGTGGGGGGTAAGGTCGTTCTAGGAATGCAAATCCTCGGGCCATATCTCTTCGCCAGCCGAGCGAATCCGGGCGCCTGACTGTTGACCCGCTTATTTGCGCTGCGCGGTTACGTCAGGTCAGGTAGGAGAAGATTCTGAGGCAGCCAGAGTTGCGTAGGAGGTTGGTTATGAGTGCACGTCTGGGAGATGAAACATTCGCACTGCGGACAGTCGCCTCTGGGTTAGGTAGACATTGTGTACAAAAATCAACAAACAACCCCCCTGCCCCCTGCACACAAGCAACACGCACATAGATGTCAAGAGATCTTTTATCTGTCACGCCGTCTATTATAGTGCTGGTTGGTGACTATCCTGCGTTCGGTGTGGTCATCTAGAGTCGAACAAATGCATGTCAAGAATGCAAAGGCAAATGACCTTTGAGAGGAGGTCCTTTAGCCAACGCCGCTGTACGATTGTCATGGCATCGCGGTTAATCCGGTTGAACTGTAGTTAATCTTGCATCTGCCAGTCGCCTGAGATGTTAACGTTAGCAAACGTAAGGGGGTTAACGGCGACGTCTTCATAATTGGTCGACGGGATTGGCTGGACTGTCGCCTCTTAAGGGCATTTTTCGCTGCGTTCTGGACTTGCGTCTGACTCACGGTGACCGGACTATAGCGTCTCCGAACGAAGTTCAACAAAACAACTTGTTGGGTGAGTTGGTTCCTGTATCCCATGGTTACAGCGCGACGGAAGTAGACAACACAGAGCTGACAGGCAACAGAAATTTTTATAGGATAACCAGCTAGCGTAAACACCTACTAGCGGCCAGAATTGAAAAACCGATGCACAGGACATGCGCAGGAAATAAAAAATGCCAGCATACAAGTGGCATGTGTGAACATTCACAGTCTAAGTACCATTATTTCCTTTGTGAATGCGTTACGGAGGGTGCGCTGGTACATTCGTCCTGAAGCCATGCTATTGTATCTGCTTCTATTATTTCTCTTGCCAGCAAGTCCCCGTTGATAGGCAGGTGATCGGGAGAAACCGCGAGTCGGTACGAAGAGAAATAATATGTATGGTAGCAATCCTTCAAGACGAATGCATCAGGTCACCCTCTGTAACCCATTCGCAAAAGAAAAAAAAACGCTACACTGTGAATATTACCACGTGCCAGTTGTATGTTGGCATTTTCTATTTCGTACGCATGACATTTCTGCATTGGTTTTCCAGTTTTTGGCCGCCAGTGGTTATTTACACCTGGTGGTCAGCCAATAAAGATTTCAGTTGCCAATCAGTGCTGTGTTGTGTCCTTCCTTCAGCGTACCGTCTGTCGCGCTGTAACCGTGGAATTTGAAAAAGCTTGCTCGAAATGTTTTGCGAATATTTCCAACGTTCTTGTCGGTAAACGGCATCCCAAAAGATTTCAGGTCACAACGTAAGCGGAATGTAAATGTCTCATAAGTAGATTAAGATGGCCGTCCCATACGAAAATTACTTCTGACACTCTATAGACTGTCCGTGGACTTCTCTCTATAAAGTCTGTACAGAAATCCTAGGGAATAGCCCATAGGCAAAACAAATAGTATAGGTAGTCTATAGACAATCTATAGATTTATGGCCATACACTTTTAGTAGACTTTAGTCTTAAGGCAGTCTGTAGGCTATGAATAGATAAAAAGACATATTTATGGGAAGGAAATAGACTAAAAAATGTCTATTCGCTGTCAATAGCCCATTTTTATAATTGGGAATGGCCCCACCCTCGGTGTACACCTGATTCAGGGAGAAGAAGGATAGTTGAGGACGTGAGAGGTAGGGAGACAGAAAAAAAGTACCGTATAGTGGAGTGCTCTGCATTGATTTCAACTCCCTCGGTAAAGCTGCAGCCTTGGCCCCCTATCTGGTCTACCTCTTGGTAATCTCGCCCGTCTCTACACATCTTTTCATTGTTTCTACAGAAGAACCACAACACGTGGTTCGTAAGACTTGCGAGCACGTCCCAAAGCGATCTCGGCGCCATCGCTGAGTGCCTTCAGCCACGTGCTGGCAAAAGTGCGCAGGTGAAGATGGCAACATTTAGAAAAGTGGGGGCCTTGCTAAGTGAGTACCGCTCTGTCTCAGAACTTGCTGGCACAAAGCCAGAAGCAGCCGCCCGCGCTAGTAAATCAGGGCTGAAAACTCGAACCTTCCTCACTCTCGTTAAATAGGTTCACCATTGACCGGCACTTTTGCTACCTATTAGCCAGGAACTCTTGCTTGTCGAAGTCTTTGGCGAAGACCGGTGGCGAACCGCAGTGGAGTAGAAAATATTTCGGTATTTCGGCTCTCGGCTCACTGGTGCATGTTGAAGCTTTCACTTACGTGCCAGCAAACTTTGAGAGAGAAGGTATATGCAGGGATCCATGGCACTAGGAAACCTGCCTATACCCTCTCCGAAGCATAGTCTAGCTTTCCGGGAGGGCAATAGGAATGCTACCAGGGTCACGGTTGTCCTGGGAGGAGGAGGAGGAGGGGGGGGGGGTAACTCCGCTTGTATCCCTTTTTGCACAATCTTTGGTTCAAAATATGCCATGGCCACACTAGCTACTAGCACTTGGATCTGTCAACAAGACCGAATAGAAGGCAAGAAAAGCAAATCGTTACATTACAACCGTCCTGAACAGCAGCATGGACCCCACCGCACTCTGGTATGCAAATCCTGCCTTTGTCTAACGCGACCTTACCTTGAAAATGGTGAAAGGCATAGCAAGCGCTCACGTAACAACCAGCGCCGAAGTGGGCCAGCCAGAAGGCAAAATGCCCGTGAGCTTTTAGCAGGAGAAGCTGCAGTCATTGTCCCGTACATCCGTATCTGGTTTGTGGCGCGGAACGAAACAACAGAATGACTCAGATGCGACAAGATCGCACTCCGGGTCGCAGACCAAAGCTCCCCCCCCCCCCCCCCCCTTTGGCCTTCTGAAGTGGCGACTACGGCTTCATGAGTGCTCGCCTGGCCAACCCCCCAGCCAAGGAGATCTCCTCCAGGCGCATTCGCTTTGGCATATCTTGTCTCCGCATCTCTAAGAGCGCGTGCCTTGAAAGTCTCTTTATTCTCGCCAGGTCTGAAGAAGCCCTTGCATGCGCACGCAGACGCATATAACGGACACCTAGAGAAAACGTACCCATGCGGGCAGAGGTGGTGTCGCCAACTATGACCTTCCCGCAGGGGAAACACGTCCACGAAGACAACGACAGTGTTACGGGAGTAAATCGGACGCCCAGATAACGCGAAGCGTTTTCAAGGTGTCTGTCGTGGCTTGAAACTAATGGCGCGACGCGGTCGATTTGTTCCGCTCGCGAGCGCGAAGTGACGTCATCCGGATGATCATGCCTCAGCTTATACGGCCCATCTGTGCAGGATCTCAGCCGGTCTACTTTGCTAGAAGCGCTACAAGAAAGAGCTACATGCAATTATGGAAGTTGTAAGCCTCCGGTTCTTAAGCTGCAATTTGAAAAGGTACCGTGAGATGGTCCGGATCAACCGCATGGAATATCCGTACAAGACTGCGGTGATCTACATAACCTGCTCTTCTCATCCCGGACAAAGAACGAGCACGTGCAATCCCCAAGGCACAAGAATCAGGACGGGAGGACTCAAGACGATACCTTCTGTAAGGTGCCTGCCGGTTTGTTATTAGCTCTAATCTTGTTCCAATCTTCTAGATGTTTTCACGCTTATTAATTCGTTTCTTTAACCGTTGAGGTGTAACTACCACAAATGTTGTGACAAACTGAACACTCACCAGAATATGCAGGCTGTGGTCAGTGGAATGTAGTAGCGGATGTTGTCGGCTCCTTCGTCGAGGTGTGAAACCCCTAAGGAGTAGATCCGCAAAGGATGTTCGCAGAGTGCAGCAGTTTTCTTGGAGGTTGGCGCTACGTCACTCTTAGTCCTTACGGCTTAGATTCACGATCCTTTACTGACATGTAAACCTTGAAACACCTAAGGAAGCGCTATTTCAGCATATAGGAATCGATTTCGTTGTAGACGTTTTATAGTAAGTTGCTTAGTCTTCCTTTTCAGCCAAGGCAGCACCTCCAGTACAGCTCAATATCAAACGCCAGAGAAGTCTTTTGAAAATTTGCTTGAGAATCTCGCTAAAGCTGACGGCAAGACGGACGTTCTGCCTTGTTGTGTGTACTTTGTACCGAAGAAACAGAAGGAATTTCTGGGATACCACTAAGATGAGGCGCCTTGATATCTCGTTCTTTCACAGCATCCCAGGAAAGGTCAAGCAGTAAGGTAAAGCCCTGTTGAGGATGCGACGAACGACGTCTTCTCACAACCTGCGACGATCCACAAAGTCCAGGACTGTCGATGTCCAAAGTGGTCCGACTGCGGTCGCTGGCCACGCAACGCTAGTTCTGCAGCTCGCAGCCGCGACCACTATGCACAGACACGCACACACACAGGCTGAAGCGGTGATTGCAACCCTCAAGAAAAAAAAAAAGACTAAGAAAAACCACTCAAGAGCGGTCGCACCTTCTAGAAGCCTCGCGCACCGCACTCTATAGCGTCCGCATCCTCCCAGACGTCGTCCCGCTGTGCGGGCTTAGCTGCAGCTTCGCCGCTAGAAGAGAGGAAAGGAGAGCGGCAGCGGAGGTCCCCCGGAACGGCCGAGGCACGGGAGCGACGACTAGCCGACGACTACGACTCTCTTCGCGGCGGAGAAAGCTCCCTTTTGCTCTCTGCGGCCGGATCCGCCACGACGGTATTCCCGCTCTCCTCCTTTCCCCGTCCAGGTGGCGGCGAGGAGCTTTCCGCGCACCAGAGCAATAAGAGCGAGTGAGCGAGGGAGAAAGAGACCAGGCGGCGAGCAAGAGAAGAAGGAGGACCACATCTCAGGGACGACGTTGTCGTCGCTGTCGTCGTAAGCCTCAGCGGCGCGAAGGAGCTTGCCAGCAGCGGCCGCAGAACTTCGGCATCTCGTCCGGGCCGGACCGAGAGAGCGGAGAGGGCACGCTATATCGGCCGGCCCAGATGTTTCTTGGGCTACCTGGCCATAGCGTGTTGATTCTTGGTGTATGGCGTGCCCCTGAACGGGCTTGCGAGGACTGCCTCACGCGCACGCCGAATGCGTCGACGGATCGACGAGTGGAGAGAGGCGTTGGTTGTGGCCGGATGTGAGGCTGCGGACGGGCTTCCAGCGGTGTGACCGTTGTCCAGTCATCCCAGTTCCCAAATGACCTGGACAGTTGCCCTCCCTTACCCTAGCGTTAGCCTCGAGGCGGTCTTGGCAAGCCGGCAGCGTCCACTAGATAGGCTGCGTCTTGCTGCTAATCTTTCTGTGTCGCACGGCGCTTGTAGCCACCTGACGACAACGTTTTGTAATGAGACACGGCGTTGTGTTATGTGTGTGTGGCATGCAGGGTCATTTAGCTCTGCGTGCGCCTGGAGTGAACACTTGGAACGAGACACCCCAGTTTGTTGTTGGAGTAGAATGCTCGTCGTTACGAAGGTAATCGAATGGGGTGTGTGGTCTGGCACATGCTTGTTTACTTGCGTTTATGTTTTTTTTTTCGTCAGCTGAGGACTCAAAGAATATGGGAGATAGCAGGCCATTGCAAGGAGCAAAAATTCAGATTAAAGGTCAGGGCCGCCTGTCCGTTGCCATCTTCACGCGGCGAATGAACTATTAATAGCCTTTGTCAAGGCCCTCATGGAAAGGGTTTCGCCGGTCGAAACTCTGGCATAAGTCCGACGTTTCTTATTCCTTTTCGCGCACACGCTGTTGTCAACAGGTTGGTATATTTGGACGTGGTCGTGGTTTGTATCGTAGCGCGCTGTGTCTCTCCGTAAAGGTGAGAGCGTTTCATATATGATTGGCGTTGATCCTGCTGCAGCGGGAGAGGATCGTACAGCAACGTGTTATGTCTTGAGTGCATTATCAAAGAGAATACAAAAGTCCAATTCAAGGTCGCGTAGTGGCAAGAATAGGAAAAATTCTAACGGGAAAAACATGCTTTGTCACGTGGCAGGTGTGACCAAAATTGTAACACGCTTTCCTACTCGACTGGAAGACGCAAAGATGAAATAGCCGAGGATGTTAACGGCGGTGGAATAGTTCTGTGGTTAGAATAGTAAAGTTGTATTAGTGGTAGTAAAGGATAGGCTCAAATGGTATTGGTGGCTGCGCTCGTGGTGGTGGTGGTAGTAGTAATAGCAGTAGCTATAGCAAAGGTAGTACCAGTAGTGCAGTAGTGGTGGTGCCAGAGGCAGAACTTTTAGGAGCGCACTGCTACTATGAATAAGAAAATACTAATCTGTGAATGACCTTGACACCCGAACCGGGGCGGCTGTCATTCATAGAAGTTGTTAGCAGTTGAAACTAATGCTAATTCAGGAACGTATCACAGGGATACGCTATTTATATCTCCATCATCAGCTGGTGTAGTAGGATACAACTCAAGAAAGAACCGATTTTCTTTGTCAAAGGGCCTATTTCCAGCTAATGGCATCGGTCAATTCTCGACAGCCTGGTAGCGTCACAATGCAGGGAGTGGCCGATGACAGGGGATAATCCCCTTCTTTCATGGTCTGCGATAGTCCACTCCATGCATTGTCACGTTGATCCTTGCATTGTCACCCTAACAGGATCATGAGAATCGGCCGACGCCACTAACTGGAAGGGGGGTCCTTAATAGGGTGAAAAGCCGCTTCGTTCTTGAGTTGTATCTGACTACAGAGTTGTCTTACTTACGACTTTTGGAAGGAATGGAGTAGCATAAGCGACTACCAGAGGGACCCCGCTCTCCACCAACCCGAAAATCTTGATAAATCGGCGTGCCGGATTTTAAAACACAGGGTCTGTGAAGATGTTTTGCACCTGATATGATTATAAAGCTGTGCATGAAACAAAAAAAAAACTAAAGCGGCATTTTATACTTCTGATTCGGATCGAAAATTTACAAGATCCTGCGACTCCCGTTCGCTGAAACCTCAACAAGGTTTGGCATCTCCTCTCCATCTCGCCTTTTCTATTATGGGATCTTCCTCTGTGCAAAATACGGCCTCCTCCATTGGATGGTCAAGATTTGCTGCAACGTCTTCCCCAGCAAACGGAAAGTGGCAACAGGTGCCCTCATCCCGATACCTGCATGCAGCGCAGGGCGGTCAAGCGTTGGCAACAAGTGTTGCATACGTTGGCGTAGGAATGTCAGATTATTGCGCCTCTTTATTCCGCACATTTCCTTGCTTTTACATTGATCGTCCACGGTTTTCGCTTGCAACTTAACCTCTATCCAAGCCCCTCCCCCCTCTCTCCTTTCTTCCCCTGGAGGCATGCAGATCTCAGTCTTCCGGTCGAAAACCATTTCTATTAATACCATTACGTTCAAGTGTGATTTCCGCCGGAGCTGTAGTAGTATCACAGAGCCGGAAAAAGAGGTCACCGACGTAAATGGCTGTGCACGTGACCTTGCCATGCTCCTGGGGAAAAGTGATCCGCGCAAGATCTGTGATCTCCACACCGCGACAACGAGCGGAACTTGGTGTACAGTCGATGCAGATGTCTCTCCGATACAAATGTGGACGATGTAGGCATATGTCGAACGCATTGAAGGTCGACTTCACGGCGGAATGCTTTTTTATTTCATGCTCACCGCTTATGCGGACTTCAAGAGCGACGGTGTGTTTTTCGACATGCGCTGGTGTTGACCGGACGATTAACCGCTACGCGCAACTGTGCGTAAAAGAGAAGGTGCCTTTCTTGCTTAGAGTTCAGCGTTCGTATCGCTTTCAGTTCGGCAAAACCCGCCTCTGTCACCAGCCTCTGAGTGAAGCCATGGCTGTCATGTGGCTTCACTAACTGAAACGCGCAGCTCTTGTTTTTTCGTGCTTAAAGCAGCTTGAGTGTCATGAGCGCATGCAGAAGCTGCCAACGCGGCTGGAAGAGTCTGGAGAAAACTGCGCCATCGGACATTAAAAGCAGTTATCTGAAGACAGTGAAGTTTTCGGGCGACAAGTGAAGCACATTACCCTGGAATTTTACACTGGGGTCCTAACAAGGGATTTCACACTGCAGACGTGTAATGGCCCTCGCAACCGCATACCATTTTAAATTTTAATCAAATTCTAATGAGATTTATTTTTAGTCGGGGCGCTTCTATCAAAAATAACAAAAGCGAAGTCAACGGTACAAGACCAAAATTACGTCAACTAGACGCAAAGCGTTTGTCAGAAGTCCTGGCGCCGCAAGGAATATTATTGACGCACTTGAACGGATGCGGTGAGAAAAATTGATGCTTCGCTTGTGTCAATAGAATAACGCGTCCCGACGGCAAAGATGCTGCACTCAAAATAGGAAAGAGCAAAAAGGGGGTAAGTTGTCCTCTTGCCCACTGTTTATTGTGAAAGGGAGTGCGCTAGAAGACACCTTATTCCGTTCTTAGTCCCACATGGACGCATTCGTGTATAAGGTGGACTTTCACTAAAAACGGAGATTTTATAAAATACGAAGTATTTGTGTCACCACTAGCCGATTTGGCAAGTCATCTGAAGTGTGTCGACACAGTTTTTTTTTGGAGCGGATCCCGGAGGCTAGGCTACACAGCCATTCACTTCAAAAATGGCGATCACAGAGTCAATCCGTTGTAGACGTAGACGTCACAAATTTATTTTGAGTCACCCAAAAATTTTGAACTGCAATTTTCTTGAGCTACTAACGCGTTTTTTGACGCCAGACAAGCATCAACTTACGCAGAAAAACCCAGAGGATCGGATATATACAAGGAATAAAATTTAGATTGAATTTCCCTAAGTGTCGTTCTATTCAGGCACTTGCTGCACTCCTGAAGTCCCAAAGGTCTAGAGGCGAGTGAAAGGGTTCTTTCCAGCCTCGGTAAATATGAAGCGTGATGTCTGCCGTAAGTTCACCATTAAGAGGCCCAGGAAGAAACGCTGCCACTTGGACACTTCTCACCGACTCTCTACCTCTTCGGTATCTTTACATTCTCTTTATGTTAATAAATTTTTATTATTTATTTTATCAGGAGCATAGCTATCAAAATGAAGGCTGACAGGCAGGTGCTGTAGATGAATTTCAGCCATCATCATTATCAGCCTGACTGCGCCCACTGCAGTGCAAAAGCCTCTCCCATGCCTCTCCAATTCACTTTGCCAGCTGCAGCCACCGCATCCCCGCAAATTTCTAGATCTCATCCGCTTACCTAACCTTCTGCCGACCCCTGCTACGCTTGCCTTCTCTTGGAATCCACTTCGTTACCCTCAAAGACAAGCGGTTACCTTCCCTTCGCATTACGTGTCGTGTCCAAGCCCATTTCTTTCCCTCGATTTCGACTAGGATGTCATTAACACGCGTTTGTTCCCTCACCCACTCTGTCCACTTCCGGTCTCTTAACGTTACACCTATCGTTTTTCTTTCCATAGCTCGCTGCGTTGTCCTTAACTTTAGCTGAACCCTTTTCGTTAGCCTCACCTTTCTGCCCCGTAGTTGAGTACCGGCAAGACACCGGTAATCAGCCACCGGAATTCCAGCCACATCTCGCGATATTCGGGGCTTTATAACGACCGCTCGATAGTATAGAAGCTGCACGTTTACGCCACTGGTCGAAGGTCGGTTGCGAGCTGAGCATGGGAGCACTCCGGTTTAAATACCGGACAGGCCATACGATATGACGAGCATCTGCTTCCAGTCGCCCGAAAGCACGACAGTCGAGACACGCCGCGGCAGCTTTAATCGAAAGCGCACGGCCTTCAAATGTCGCGACGGCGTTGAGTTGTTGACAGTGTTGGCAGCACGGCGCGGCGTGCCGCGACGTCCCTCAACTTTCTTGTTTAATATTGCTCCTGGTCCGGAAAGAGGATGGGGGGAGGGTGGGGGGGGGGGGGTCGCTTGCAATCCGCGCGTCCCTCACTGCAGACGCGTCCCATGCAACATTCATCGCGCCCGAGGCGGGAGCAGGCAATGTGACATGCGTCGTATACGCGAGGCTTCCTCAGAAACGTTGAGCGCCGTCGAGCTATTCTCGTCTCAATGATGTGACCCCTTGTCAAGGACAGATTCATCGGCGCATTGCTGTTTTCTGGACCGCATACGCGTAGCGATTGCCGGAACGATGAACTCGCTTCGGTGGGCGCCGTTGGCAAGTTTCCGCCTCCGAGTCTGCACGCCCTCTGGGCTGTGTAGGCAGTCAATAAAGATCTAAAACGAACTAGCTCGAGCGCCGATTGGCTACCAAAGGTACAAATTAACTCTTTTAAACGTTATATACACAGTTGCTTGCATAGCGCCTCTGAGCCACACAAACACGACACACTAACAGCGCACACAGGGATATTTTTTCGGTCATATACACCCTGTGAATCCGGCATTCCGTTAAGAGCCACTGGCTCTTAACGGAATTAAGACTACTCTTGAACCTACGATTGCAAGAAAAGAAAATATAGCTTGAGAGCCTGATACTTTAAATAATTTTATTTACAAAACCACGTAATTCGACCCGGCAATCGTCTCCGTCATTAAAAAAAAAAATTGGTTGTTGGGGAAAGGAAATGGCGCAGTATCTGTCTCGCATATCGGCGGACACCTGAACCGCGCAATAAGGTAAGGGATAAAAGAAGGAGTGAAAGAAGAAAGGAAAGAAGAGGTGCCGTAGTGGAGGGCTCCGGAATAATTTCGAATACCTGGGAATCTTTAACGTGCACTTACATCGCACAGCACACGGACGCCTTTGCGTTTCGCCTCCATCGAAACGCAGCCGCCGCGGTCGGGTTCGAACCCGGGGACTCTGGATTAGTAGCCGAGAACTCTAACCACTGAGCCACCGCGGCGGGGTCGAGTTTCAACTTCTGCGTTTCAACCACTGAGACATTGCGTCATTTTCTGTTCTTTCATTTCAAGGGATGAATGGTTGACATTGAACTTTATTTTACCAGACATGCTGGTGGGTTACCTTGTCACTAACGATGTAATAATATCCAACCATAGGTAGTAAAACACGTAAATGTCGATATTTACTAACCTTATTTTTGTGAGAGTAGTAAAAATATACCGACAAGCAATTACAGTAATTAAAGAGCTACTGTTACTAAAGCTTTAATATCTTTTTTAGAGAGTATACTGCTACAAGTGCAAAGCTCTACGCTTGTAGCTAATAGCGGCATTGTTATAGCTGTGCGCAGCTGTACGCCATCCACGCATCCGTGTATACTTATGATTTCTTTGTTTCAGAAAAATGGGCCGTTTCCTACGCAACGGAGGTGTTTTTGTTTACATGTGAGCTTCGGAACGCAGCTAACAATATTATCGAAAGAGTGAGCCTGGCAGCAGGTACGTCGTCATAATCACGCAGAAATATTTTCCCCCTTCTTTAGACATCATTTTGTTCTGGCTTTTGAGCGTCATTACCAAGTCCAAAAACGAAATATGACCCCACTGTCCCGCGAGAGCCTATTCGAAAAATAGAGCACGGTGCTTTTAATCTTTTAAAAGAGCCTTAACTAGACCAAGATACAAATTTAGGTCATCTGGGGACTTCTAACGTGCACAGACATAGCACAGCGCAAGGTGTTTAGCATTTTGTCTCCATCGAAATGCCGCGACTGCCAAGAGTAGTCCCATCTGGCACTTCCAGCGTATACACAACGCCGTTTGGTGAACTAAAACGAGAGCATTTCTTTTTTTAATCTGCATATGGTTTAACAGAGTTTTGTAGTTAAAACACTGATCAGGAACCCTTCTCTCACACAAACCTCCACCGAGATGGCGCGCCGATAAAGCGTGCTTCGGAATGCAACAAAGCGCGCATGCGCACTCAGTCCTCGTCGTATTACGTATGCGACTCGCTCAGGCCGAGCAAGCTCCCACACGAAACGTGCGTTTCCGCGCCCACTGTCTCCCTCGAGACTCGCGGCGTGCGGACGGCATTAGCAGAGGAAGCGCCGGTAGCCGCGCCCGGCACGGAGACCATTGTAAGGCGGCTCGGTTCCCAGAAAGTGGGGCGCCGGCCTTTCGTTATCAGCAGCCCGGATCGAAAAGCCAAGCCCCAATGCAAACACCGTATCAGGAGGGAGACGGCTTCATCACAGAGCTAGCGGCGTTAACGCTTGTCAGTGCCTAATCAACGAGACATTAATCAGTTTTCTTATTTCTGGTATCTGTAAGGCGGTTGAACATTGACGTGTGGATAACGCCGGCTGATTTACCTGCGCGTCTCATTGCTCTTTGAAGTGAATGAATGACATCCTAGTCGAAATCAAGAGGAAGAAATGGGCTTGGGCAGGGCATGTAATGCGATGTCAAGGTAACCGCTAGTTTTATAGTTTTTGCAAATAATTAAAATACGTCGTGACCTCAGCTATTAATGCTGTGTGCGATTTAGTATTTTCTCGTGCACACTACCTTGTATAGCCAACAGTAGAGCCAGTTTGAAGCACGCCAATGACAGCCAGTCACAAAATCGTTAAGTCCAACACACGCTCAGAATCAGTACCACGCACGTACCACTAAACCTTCAACACAGCAAAAACCTTGTGTACCGCGCAAACCACCGATTTAATGTCAACGGATGCAGCCACATAAACAACCCTTCCCTTGATTTAGTTTGCCTTGAACTCTAGCCCAGACTAGCCAGAACTCTAGCCCAGACTAGAGCCACCACTGCATCCAACGCCCATTACCGCGCTCGATGCCTGGGGATCCGCAAAATGCAATCGTCACAGCTAATCTGGTCAATACGCATCCAGTATGTCCTTAATCGCTGGTCCTTAAGGGCAACGGAGTCGATTCCAAGAGAAAGCAAATGTAGCAGAGGGCGGCAGAAGGTTAGGTGGGCGGATGAGATTAGGAAGTTTGCAGGGATATGGTGGGCGCAGCTGGCAAATGACAGGATTAATTGGAGAGACATGGGAGAGGGCATTGCCCTGCAATGGGTGTAGTCAGGCTGATGATGATGATGACGATTGGTTTTGATAAATACGCGCAAAAATTATGTGATGACCCCAAATACTGCGCTGGTCGACACGGGACGGAGAGGCAAAAAGACAACTCTAGACTCAGTTGGAACAAAACAGATATATTCAAGAATTACACATTATTGAGTGAGTACATGATGCAGAGGCTGGGGCGCCCAAGCTTACAAGCAGCTGCGTTGGCGCCGGAACGGAGAGGCTGCGGTGTGGAACTTCATTCGCTCAGGCTCGTCTTCTGCCCCGATGGCTTGGGCGCTTGGGGCGCCGGAGGACGGACTGCCCAGCGGTGTCGTCTCGGGCCTCGTTCTTCTCTCTCTACTGACGAGCTCTCCTCGTCTTTTTTGCCGTCCATTCGGGCAGTCAGCACAAGCACTCAGTTGACCTCTAATCAATGCGCAATTCAACTTAAGATTTTGCTTATAGACAGAAATGATGCCGCCGCTAAAAAATGCGATGGTAGCGACTTGGCGTAACAGTAAGACTGAACGCATTGCTGGGCTTGTTGGTTACACGTACCTAACTTCAGCACGGCGCACAAAACACGAACAAGCACTGGCAGAATAAAAGCATTTCAGCAGGTTCGAAGTCAGCCCAGTTGTGATGTCTTTCCTTCAGCGTTCGTTTTCTATGTGCTGTGGTGACGTGAAGCGCTAGACAAGAACACAAGCGGAATTTTCTTTTTAAGCCTAGGCTACCGTGTTACTGCTGGGTGGTTGAGCGGTGCTGAGCAAGAGACCCGTGCATCGCATCACCTGCTTCTTGATGGCAGCGATGGAACTGCCGCTGAAACGACGCACCAGTCAGAACATGCCATTTTCGTGGCCCTTATACATAGTTTCGCGCCAGTGTCCTCATACGCAACGCGGAAACCTACTTAGCCAAGAAACTGTCCCAAATGTGTGATGAGAGCGAGCAGAGCTAAACTAGCAGACGGCATCTGGCGAGGAGCCTCCCGAACTGCCTAGGAGTGCGGCTGAGCACTGCCTCAAAACGCACAACTTACTTAATGCAACAGTACCGTGTCAGCACGGCCCTGGCTTCTGTACTTGAATTCTCTCTAGGGAATGAGTGTAACTCTTACAGGCGCCCACAAACCTGTCCAGAGCGCTTGAATTCAGTGCCGTCTGCGCTACGCAGCGCGCAAAGCGACGTCTAGCGGCAGCTCCTGGTTCGAGGTAGCGCATGTCTGATCCTCAGACGACACTCAAAGGTGCGCAGTCTCGATCCAGGCGCTCCCGTTAGACGCCACTTAGGAGGGTAGATGTGTAGGCCAGTTGATGAGACATCAGGAGTCTATACACCACAGCTGATCTCAGGACAGAGGGCGGTGACGAGGGAGATGTGTCGTCACCTCCCCCTGTCCTGTGTTCTGTTGTGATGTATAGCCTCCTGACGTTAGACGTCACTTTGCGCGCTGCGTAGCGCAGGCGGCGCGAAGTTCGAGCGCTCTAGACAGGTCTGTTGACTACTATACTAAATAGCCAGCTTGCTGTATCATACATGACAATCACCATGGCCCTGGCTGATGTACTTCAAAAAGAATAGTCACCTTTTTTTCGGGGGTAAAGTCAAATTTACAAAATTTGATTAGGCGAACTTGTATCGTCTTTTTTTCGATTTAAGTCAAATTTTCCCACCCTTAGCAATAATCGTGGTATCGGCAGCGCTGAGCAGTTACTGTGAATAGCCCCAGATGGTGCTACCGTCTGTTAGCTTCTGAGCTTTAGCCTGCTCAGACATCTGGATTTCAGAGCATGGCTCTATGGGGGAGCTTCGCAACCAGTAAGGTCAGATAGCCTTTGCTGTGGCACGCATAACGCCCCTACCACTTCTTACACAGCTTCCTCGTAACGCACATTGGTACCGCGGTAATCTATCGAGGCCATACCGGACACATCAAAGTTGGCTTTATCATCTTTTTATATTTGAAAGAAGGTACAGAGTGGTTTCGAGGAAGCTTCATCACGTTTTAATCATTCTGCAGTCTGTCAAATGGCGTTCAACGAGACATGGATCATGTTTCCGGCTGAAACAACGCCAGACCTATGGCGCCGTTCGCACGGCACCAGGCTACCGGATGCGACCCTCTCCGAAAGCAGCGCACGTACCTCTTATTTGACCTCTCGTGTTGCGTGCCGTTAGTTGGGAGAAGCGCCGCTTTCTTTTCGTCTAGCTATCGTGCCAAAGAGGCGGGCACCAATGCGACCCAATGAACCTTACCTTGTTTAACCAGGACGACCTCTAGCGCTCCTTACACGAGTAATTTGTGACCCCTAGGCGGTTTGCGACCTCAAACCATAACCGCGGCGAATATGACGCGTTAGCGGTGGGTACTCGATCACGCGAATTTCTATACTGGCCGGGTCGAGTTGAGTTGAGTTGTTGTATGCTACTCGTGGGATAAGCCTTGCTTAGCAATGCTGGCCGAGTTGGTGAGCCTGCAGACGGAATTCGGGAAGTTGGTTTCCGCTAACATACAATTCGACTCTTCATTTCTTCATTCTGGCACTTACCAATGAATACAGAAATGGTACGGGTACACATTTAACTGCAGTTATACCTGTCAACAAGAAAAAAATTTGTAAAAAACTAACGAATTTATCAAAAAGGTGACTATTTTCCTTCCAGTGGAAAGCCTTAGCGTCAGCCCCCTACTCACGTAAAAAAGAAAGTTAACAGAAATACAAGAGACTTGCTCATACTGCATATTGGCACAAGCGGTATGCTGAGAGACCTCTTGATCAGCCGGCCAAGGACAAATTTTTCTTCGCCTTCAAAGTTTCGGTAAATGCTCTACAGCTTCCCCTTGTATCTGTATGGCTGCGCTTGGCTAGGTGCTAATGACTAATTACTCCCGTATTACAAATCTACTCCACCTTCCCCTAAAAATCGTATCAGAAAGGGAAATCATGGATATTGATTGATTGAACAACTTTTATTTCCATCAGAAAAGACGTTTCTCTCCGCCCCGGCACACAGGCCTGAGAGACGGGGGAGTGGCGCGTCCGCGTTTAGAGGCTGGCTGGCAGTCCCTGACTAGTAGCAGCCTCTTCCGCCAGATGGATGGTAGTGCACTGGAGCTCAGGGTCCGGACCTCTTAGCAGGGTCTCCCAGGCTTCTCTACTATCAATATTTTTGCCCGCGCCTGGAGAATTGGCGCACTCCCAAATTATGCGGTCAAGGGTCCCTCTCACCCCACAGTGTGTGCACCGAACACGCGACCTCAGCCCTGAGTAGACGTGGCAAGCCCATACCGAGTTCATAAATGTATTGATTTGTAGCCGCCTCCACGCGACGGCTTCTCTATTACTTAATTAACCAAAAAATTAAATCATGAAGAAAAACATGCTTAGACGTCATTCAAGGTATTTCAAAGTCGTTGTGCTGTCTACCCGAAGACTGATTTACCTAGCGTGGTGAAGCTTTTAGTTTAAAAAAAAAAATTGGCAGCGGCTGAGCTCGGCTATGGCAGGATATATGTAGCGAGACGTACGTTTTCATAGCTGAGCTTGTTGTGGACACTATGTTTAGCAATGAGAGACACTGGGCTCCATCTCGGCAGCTATGCGCCGTCTATTACGCTCGGAAGTCTGTCATCTCGTTTCGGCAAGCCGTTCCTCATCTCTGTTCGGGCGTCTCCGCTGCTCTCTTCGCCTTCTGACGCTCATTATCTCTGTGTTGAGTAGCCAACTGCCAGGCGACAACTTCAGAATCGGATGAGTTAATCTTCTCTTGTCTGTGCCGCCGTTTAGCAGCGGCTGGACTCTCCTTCTCTGCTCCCATCTCAAACGTTGCGATACAGACACCCATTACATCTCCGCCTTTTACACTCAATGCTGCGCATGCGGCGAGTGCGGTTCGGGTGATAGAGAGGCGTGGTGCGAGGCGGCGACAAAGCGCGCGGTGCACCTGTGCGGTCTCTCTGGTTACCAGGGTATCGGCGCATGCGCACAACCGCTTATCCGCGTGACGTCACGCACGGCTCCGACGGTGGAGCCGGCGCGCGGCAGCGGCGACGGCGCTAACCGCGGACGCGCAACTCCCCGTCTTCTACGCCTGCATTGCGGGGTTCGGGGAGAAACGTCTTTTCTGGAGGAAATAAAAGTTGTTCAATCAAACGATAAAGCAAACGCCACACCTACCTTGTTTAGATGGAGGCGAAACGCTAAGGCGCCTGTGTGCTGTGCGATGACAGTGCACGTTAAAGATCCCCAGGTGGTCGAAATTATTCCGGAGCCGTCTACTACGGCACCTCTTTCTTCCTGTCTTCTTTCACTCTCTCCTTTATCCCTTCCCTTACGGCACGGTTCAGGTGTCGGCAGATATGTGAGACAGATACTGCGTTATTTCTTTTCGCCAAAAACCAATTTTTCGTTTTCATTTTTCAAACTATTTACACAATAAGAAACGTGTCCAGGTTGTGCGCGTGATTAGTTCATCTTAGGTTAATTAAAACACACGCGCACAGCCCTGTGTTGGCTACAACTGGAGTGCAGCGTCCAGTTATTATTCGTTCAAGGTAGAACTCGGGGAGCGTTCGGTCACTGCGTGTAACTACCTGACGGAGAACAGACGGGACGTCAAGCCCGTGTGTTCGAGGAATGCACAGAGGCTCACCAATTTTCGCTCACGGGTGCGCGCACTGCCCTGCAGCCACAATAGCGTCTTGATGGAGTCTGGTAGTATGCCCTGCGCCCTATAGGCCGCGAGCATATCGCGATGAGCATCGGCGAACGCGGCGCAGTGAAGGAGCAGGCGTTCTAGTGTTTCCACTGCACCGCATCCATCACACACATCACTCGTCGCGATTCCATGACGCACCCGTCGTTCCCCGGGCCACACGCAGCCAATGCGCGCACGAAGGATCATTGCACGTTGTGGCCGTGTAAGTGCGCGACAGCCGGTGACACTGTCGATGCGCTCACATCCTGCAATACGTGGGTCGGGGTGCCTGCTATCTTTTATTTCCGCTGCCCCAGCTCAGGTGCTTCAGTATCGATGGCAGATGCCGGGGCTAGCAAAAATCTTTTCCTTACTTTTTACTATTATTTTAATAAAAAACTACTACTACCACCGCCACCTTTCATTTTTCATAATACTTAGTACTCAGCAAGGCTAAACCGTCAGCAATTTTTTCCTAATACTAAGGAGGGAGTGAAAAAAAAAGTGGGAGTGAAAGAAAGGAGCGAGGGAAAGATAGGAAGCAGTGAAAGAAGAAAGAGGTGCCGTAGTGGAGGGCTCCGGAATAATTTCGACCACCTGGGGATCTTTAATGGGCACTGACATCGCTCAGCACACGGGCGCCTTGACGTTTCGCCACCATCGAAACGCGGTCGCCGTGGTCGGGTTCGAACCCGGGTACTCCTAATCAGTAGCCGAGCAACCGCGTCGTAAAGAGAATACAGTGGTGCGTTGGTGCACATGACAATGGGGTGTGCGACCGCTATTAGTGTCATTTGCTTCCTTCTGATCAGGAAAAAAAATCTCCGTGTTTTCCGTGCCTTCACTTCAGGCTTTCCGTGCTATTATTAATTCTGTTAAAAGAAGTTTGCGCGTGGCAGATAGAAAGAAGGCGCATGGTTTCAATTGTCGCCTCTTCTCTTGAGGGGGTAGGGTTCGGTCGAAAATCGCAACCGAACCAGTGCGCCTTGTTGTGCTTGCGATGATGGCTTCGCGAAAACTGTATTGCATCCCTAGCACGCTTTAGCGGTATGGATGACTTGGAATTTTTCAGTTGCGCCTTTGCAGTGCGCGTCATGTATTGTTTACGCGCCATGTTTGTACATGAATGCATGAATGAGCAAACGAATTACCTATTTATTTAGAAATGAAGGTTCAAGGCCGTTAAGGAAGGAAAAAGTAGGGTTTTATTGATATACGAAAGAACGGCATGGGTGGCCTAGCCATCTTGACACTGCTGTGTAGAGAAAAAAATGAAGTAGAAAGTAGTTTTTATTAAAACAATAATAATAAAAAGGAAGGAAAAGTTTTTTGCTGGCCCCGGCGTCTGTCACCGATACTGAAGCAAAGAGTGAAAGAAAAGACGCGCCGCGCTAATATACTTTGAGTACGCGGCAGCGAGTGTGGCTCGGCTTGAGCAGTTATGCAGGGCCGTGCATTTTCCTATTCTTTCTTCCTATCAGCAACACCAGCAGTAGATATTGAAGCACCTGAGCTGGGGCAGCGGGAATAAAGGATAGCACGTAGAATGGGGAAATGAAAAAAAAAATGAAAATTGTTTTTTGGGGAAAGGAAATGGCGCAGTATCTGTCTCTCATATCGGCGGACAATTGAAGCGCTCCGAAAGAGAAGGGATAAAAGAGCGAGTGAAAGAAGAAAGGAAGAAAGAGGTGCCGTAGTGGAAGGCTCCGGAATAATGTAGAGGTCGCAGCATATTTGCCAACATCTTCCAAGATGCCGTTCGCTCCGGCTCTGGTCAATGCCGGAAAGTGCGGACACCATGCTAGGCGGCCAGGTCTTTGTGCACGTGAAAGGTTTCTACGAGTTTGCGCATTTGCCGACCTTGTCGCTGCACGGTGATGAGGTTGGCGGTTTTCATGTCGTGGACGCAAGACGTAGACGCTTGGGTGCGTTGTGCGAACTGAATTCCGAACCACGCACACACGCGTACCACATCAACCGGAATGCTGTCCAACGAACAGTTGCATTCCAACTCTGATAGGAAAGTCTCGGAAGGCATCGCCGTAATGGCTCAGTGGTTATGGCGCTTGGCTGCTGACCCGAAAGATGCGTGTTCGATCCCGGCCGCGGAGGTCGAATTTCGATGGAGGCGAAATGCCAGAGGCCCGTGTACTGTTCGATATCAGTGCACCTTAAAGAAGCTCAGGTGGTCGAAATTTCCGGAGCCCTTCACTACGGCGTTCCTCATAGCCTGAGTCGCCTTGGAATGTTCAACTCCCATAATCCATCATTCTCGGGATTGACGGAGCGGGAGTGAGTGGAGAAAGAGTCACCGTATTGGAGGGCTGCGGAATGGTTTCGAACGTTATAGTGCACTGACATTAGCACATGAGCGTCCTTGGCATTTCCTCTCACCGAAAAGAAGGTTATCTGTTGCTAAACCAGCCCTCGTCGTCGCTTCGGCTGACGCGGTTGCTGTGAGGCACGAATTTTGTTTCCGTCTTTCCGCTCAAATCTCTCTAATCTTCCGTCTGCACGCGGCAGTGTTTGTGGCGCAGACAGACAGACAGACAGACAGACAGACAGACAGACAGACAGACAGACAGACAGACAGACAGACAGACAGACAGACAGACAGACAGACAGACAGACAGACAGACAGACAGACAGACAGACAGACCGACAGACAGACAGACAGACAGACAGACAGACAGACAGACAGACAGACAGACAGACAGACAGACAGACAGACAGACAGAAAATCTTTATTGAGCAAATGAGTTTTAGACCCAGCTGGGTCCCTGGGCCACTGCGCGGTCCCGCACTGCATCAAGTAGGTCATGCCGGGACATGACGTCGGCAGCCCGAGTCACCGCAGCAAGCTGCGATGTCGGGTCTGCAGACATAAGCAGGACCTCCCAGTCCTCCCAGCTCGAGATGGCGTGCTGTCCCCGTGGGGGAGGGTCAGCAGGGCAGCCGAAAAGGATATGGGAGAGTGTGGCATGGGGGTCACCGCATAGGGAGCATGCAGGGGATGTGCCGCAATAATGGGATAAAAGCTGATGGGATGACAGAGAGCGGGTCTGGAGGCGTCTGAAGAGGATCTGTTGGGAGTGCGTAAGAGAGGGGTGGGGAGGAGGGTAAGTCCGACGGTCCAAACGGAGTATTTGCGTGAGCTCCGCACCCTCGAGAATCCTGGATCAAGACTGTCCTGGGCCCGGCAAATCAAACCTCGGGCCAATTTATCGGCAGCCTCGTTTCCAGGGTTCCCAGAGTGAGCCGGCACCCACTGAAGCTCTACACTGCGCGGTAAATTTTGGGCAGGGGTGTTCAACAATGGCGCAGGTAGAGTCAGCTGACAGGCCCTACTGTGGGGGGGGACGGAGGCAGTGCCGCTATGGAAAAAAATGACGTGACACTGACACCTTGTATGCTCTCATTCGTCGGGCATGCAAGGTCTTCATTCAGCTTCCGATAAATACGCCTGCCGACCGAGTCGTACAACTAGGCGTTCACAACACAATCGCGGAACTCGAAGACGCGGACCACCAAACACAACATCTTCAACTTAAAAACCTCCGCTGGCCGGCACGTCCTGCATTCCCTTGAAATCCGGGTACCGGCAAATACCCCTACACCGAGAATAACTCTTAAATCACTCTCTGACATGCACCCTGAACACCGCATCAACGCCGCAGAGTTCGCGCTAAAGCTCTTCACGGATATTACGGCTACGAACCGGACGCCTATTTCGACCACAT
Source organism: Amblyomma americanum (assembly GCF_052857255.1). Lineage (NCBI taxonomy): Eukaryota > Metazoa > Arthropoda > Arachnida > Ixodida > Ixodidae > Amblyomma > Amblyomma americanum. The sequence goes on from NC_135504.1 coordinate 39,834,297, forward strand.
GGGGATCTTTAACGTGCACTGAGATCCCAGGCGGTGAGCGAACTTTGGTGAGCCTCTGTGCATTCCTCGAGCACACGGGCTAGACATCCCGTCTGTTCTCCATCAGGTAGTTACACGCAGTGACCGAACGCTCCGCGATTTCTACCTTGAACGATTAATAACTGGATGTCCCACTCCAGTTGTAACCAACACAGTGCTGTGCGCGTGTTTTAATTCCTCTAAAATGAAGCAATCATGCGCACAACCTGGACATATCACGCGCACAACCTGGACACATTTCTTTTTGTGTAAATAATTTGTACATATTACTTCTCCTGCTCACCTCTTTAATTTCATTTCTCCATTCAGCCTGCTATCCTTTAATTCCGCTGCCCCAGCTCAGGTGCTTCAGTATCGATGGCAGATGCCGGGGCTAGCAGAAATCTTTTCCTTCCTTTTTACTATTACTTAAAAAAAACTACTACCACCACCTAACGTGCACTAACATTGCACCGCACACAGGCACCTTAGCGTGTTGTCTTCATAAAAACGCAGCCGCCGCGGTCGGGTACGAACCCGGGAACTCCGGATCAGTAACCCGGGTTCAAACCCGACCGCGGCGGCTGCGTTTTTGTGGGGGCAAAACTACTAAGTTCGATATTCATAACACCTTAGCGGAAATGATGGAAGCACACCTCACAGCACAATACGAAAGACTATCAGACACTGAAATGCGACGTTGCATCCTAAAGAAGGCAGGGATACAATATGAAGGAATCCGTGCACACACCTTCCCACTTCCGAGACAACTGCACGAACACTTAATAGCCCATCTTATGCCCAAAAGCATGCATCCAAACTACGATATCGACAGAAGAAAGGCTAGGGCACGAAAAGTTCACGAAAAATTTTCAGTTCAGAAAGAGACGACGCATGTCGACATGGCACAACATGCGGACAGAGACACTTTGCAGTGGTACCCTCCGCGGTGGCTCAATGGTTACAGCACTCGGCTACTGATCCGGAGTACCCGGGATCCCGAACCCGACCGCGGCGGCTGCGTTTTTATGGAGGCAAAACTCTAAGGCGCCCGTGTGCTGAGCAATGTCACTGCACGTTAAAGATCCCCAGGTGGCCGAAATTATTCCGGAGCGCTCCACTACGGCACCTCTTTCTTCTTTCACTCCCTCCTGTATCCCTTCCCTTACGGCGCGGTTCAAGTGTCGAACGATATACGAGACAGATACTGCGCCATTTCCTTTTCCCCAAAACCAATTATTATTATTATTATTATTATTATTATTATTATTATTATTATTATTATTATTATTATTATTATTATTATTATTATTATTATTATTATTATTATTATTATGCATAAGCTCTGACAACGTTGTGGCAGACACGCGGCACTGCAGAAATAAGACGCAGCGTTCAGTGGATGACCAATCTCTCGCGATCAAACTGTCACCTGCAAGGGTGGCAGAGTGAACGCGCTGTCTATCCAGTATGCCGATCACGCTCAACGTTACAGACGCTAAGCCGCGTCTGCATAGCTGCCCAATACACCACAGCTTTCGCTCTTTAACCAGGTTCAGCAGTAGTTAGACCGCAGCTGACTTTTTAGTAAATGAACTGGCGTTGTAATTGCCTCACTCCTCGGTGGACACCTCAATCGCGCTCTAAGGGAAGAGAGAAAGGTGAGATTGAAAGAAGAAAGAGAGAAAGTGGTTACGCGTGGAGCCTCTATTCCTTCTTTCCCCCACCTTCCTCCCTTCCCTCACGGCGTGACTGAGGTGTCCACCGATATGTGAGACAGTTACTCCATCCTCGTGGTCAGTAGTCGAATACCGTTAAGAGATAAAGAGGTGCGGTAGAGGAAGGCCAGCAGTAACGATCGTCGAAAGTGGTCCAAGACCGTGAAAATTAGTTATGGAGAAATGAAACGTGCTGTAAATTTCTCACTATTGGTGTACACCTCTATTATGTAATCAGCGAAGCTACGGATGGAAGGAGTTTCGTAATAAGTATATCTACTGGCGCTTCCTGTATGCTCTCAATATATCATCATCATAAAACTTTAACAGAGCAGGAGTTTGGAGCACGCATGCTCCTGGGCCTCCGCACGGCCCCACTGCACTGAAGCATTTACTTTCCTGAGATCCATAACGCTCACAGCCCGGTGGGCAGTGATGGTCCGCACCACTAGGTCCTGGGAGCGTAGCAACTTCTGCCAATTCTCCCAGGTCTTGAGTTACTTCGGGCCCCGCGGGAGAGAATCTGCCGGGCAATGAGAAACTGGACGGAGAGCACAAGCGAGTTCTACCTTGAACGATTAATAACTGGACGCCCCACTCCAGTTGTAGCCAACACAGTTGTGCGCGTGTGTGATTTAATTCCTCTGAAATGAACTAATCACGAGCACAACCTGGACACATTTCTTATTGTGTAAATAGTTTGTACATATTACTTCTCCCCCTATCCTCTCTTCCTGTCCCCTCACCTCTTTCATTTCATTTCTCCATTCTGCCTGCTATCCTTTATTTCCGCTGCCCCAGCTCAGGTGCTTCAGTATCGACGGCAGATGCCGGGGCTAGCAAAAATCTTATCCTGCCTTGTTATTATTTTATAAACCACTACTACCACCAATTTTCAAGTTCAAAGCCTTACTTGCCTCATGAGTCCGCAGGATGTGCCCGTCCGCAGGAGTGTCCGCCTCACCTGTCAATCCAATGACGTCATCAAAACTAAAATAAAAATGAAAAAGAAAAGAATAAGAAAAGAAGGGCCAAAATTAATTAAAAATAAAAATGAAGGAACGTATAAAAAGTAAAAATAACAATAAAATAATTAAGAGCTAATAAAAAAATAAATAAAAAGTAACATAAAAAAACCAAAATTGAAATGAAGGTACAAAAATTTTTCACAGAAAATAAAACAATATGAATCAAAATTAAACATTAACAACAGAAATAAAAACAGCGCCTACTTGCGTCGTGAAAAAAAACCAATCTTCCTGTCTGTCTGTCTGTCTGTCTGTCTGTCTGTCTGTCTGTCTGTCTGTCTGTCTGTCTGTCTGTCTGTCTGTCTGTCTGTCTGTCTGTCTGTCTGTCTGTCTGTCTGTTGCCAGGAAGAAAGAAAAGGAAAGTGCACAGGCCTGCTCACTGGCTCAAGCCGAGCCACAATCGCTACCACGTGCAGATGGTAGGAGAGTTGAAAGATGGGATAGAAAGACAGGATAGTAAAGACGCGCTAAAGACAAGGCCGATCCCGGAGGCAGTGCAATACCGGGCCAACCGGTGGCGGAAGTGAAGCATCCTTCAAACTCTTCGCCACATTTCCAAAAATAAGTCCAATTTGACCCGTAACAGATATTCTAAGGGGTCCGGACATTCGCATGTCCAATCTTCCTGAAAGTACCGTGCTTTCGCATTCCTGCACTCAGACTCCCGTGAGTTGTGCATGTCGTTAAAGATTGCCAGGTGGTCTAAATTATTCCGGATACCTCCACTGCGGCACCTCTTTCTTCCTTCTGTCACTCCCTCTTTTATTCCTTCCCTAACGACGCGGTTATGGTGTTCGCCGAGATATGTGACGCAGTTACTGCGTCATTTCCTTTCCTCAAAACCAATGAAGCTACCGGTATTTTCGCTTGATAATGACAAGTGCAATGGCAGCTTCCTCTGCAGCTGCGGAGGAGGTGTCTGAGGGGATGGAGGGTTGTTTTACCAAAGAGGGTGAGGGTGTATTACACTGCGGCAGCGGCCGCGACCGCTTCATCGGCCGTGCTGGTTTGGTCTACCCATAACACGTCCGGTTCGTAGCCGTAATATCGGTGAAGAGCTTTAGCGCGAACTCTGCAGCGTTGATGCGGTGTTCGGGGTGCATGTCAGAGGGTGGTTTAAGAGTTATTCTCGGTGTAGGAGTATTGGCCGGTATCCGGATTTCAAGGGAATGCAGGAGGTGCCGACCGGTGAATGCTTGTAAGTTGAAGATATTGCGTTTGGTGGCCCGCGTCTTCGAGTTCCGCGATTGTGTTGTGAAGGCTTTTTCGATCCGCTACACGTTTTAAGAACCCGAACACATGAAATAAATATTATGAAGCTGAAAAATCTTATACCTCAGAAGTTCTCAAAACCAAGCATTCATTTGTTTCATCTACACTGCCCAGTATGCTACGCAGAAGCCCCCGTCAATTCTGTAAGTACATCAATCCTAAATCGAGCGATACGATAACACTTTGCGACGATGATAATAATCCAATTGCGGAGCAAGACATTGCAGAAATCTTAAATTTAACCTTTAGCTCTGTTTTCACTCGCGAACCAGGTGGTGACCTTCCTGATTTCCCTTCCATTGATTTCCCGCCCATGCCTGACATTGCTTTTGACCCCAATGGTATTGTAAAACTTGTAGACTCTTTGAAACTAACGTAATCTGCAGGTATCGACGGCATTAACGCAAAAATACTCAAAAACACAAAGCATACTACTAGCGTCATACTGTCCCATATTTTTCGCCAGTCTCTTTCATCAGGTGCCATACCACATGACTGGAAAGTGAGCAAAGTCATTCCAGTTCCAAAAAAGCGCCCATCTTCTCGTCATAATTACCGACCGATATCCATCACTAGCATTCCTGCAAATTTAATGGAGCATGTAATATACTCGCATAATATGAAATTCCTTGCTTCAGTTAATTTTCTTCAGCCTGCTCAACATGGTTTTCTAAAAGGTTTATCGTGCGACACTCAACTAGCATTGTTTGTTAACGACTTAAGCTCCAACCTCGACCTTAACATTCCAATTGACGCTCTGTTCCTTGAATTTGAAAAGGCGTTCGACAAAGTTCCTCGTAAGCGGCTCTTTCTAAAACTTTCAGGCCTAAATCTTAATTGCTTTGTTTTAAAATGGATTCGGAACTTCCTTACTAAGGACAGCAGTTTGTTTTAGCTAATAAGTGTACATCTTCTTATGCTTCTGTTCTGCCTGTGGTGCCACAAGGCACCGTCCTGGGGCCCCTTCTCTTCCTTATTTATATTATTGACTTTCCAGCTAACTTGTGTTCTAACGTGCGCATGTTTGCAGACGACTGCGTTATTTATGGGTTTATGGGGGTTTAACGTCCCAAAGCGACTCAGGCTATGAGAGACGCCGTAGTGAAGGGCTCCGGAAATTTCGACCACCTGGGGCTCTTTAACGTGCACTGACTGCGTTATTTACCGCCCAATAACCAACAGTAGTGACATCCAACTCCTACAATCCGACATTGACTGTGTAATAACCTGGTGTAACAAATGGCTAATGTCTTTAAACGCGAAGAAATCATCTATCCTATCCTTTCATTGACGTCGCTCCCAACCTACTTCAGGCTACTCAATCTCCAATTCCGAAATCACTGCTGTAACGGAGTATAAATACTTGGGTGTTCATTTAACCCGCGATCTCAATTAGTCACATCATGTAACGCAGATTATTAACGATGCTAATCGTGTTCTCGGTTATTTTCGCCGAACCCTTCGCCTAGCTTCTCCATCAGTAAAGTTGTTAGCTTATTTAACATTCATTCGTCCCAAACTTGAATTCGCTTGCGCAGTTTGGGACCCCTATCAAAGTAACCTTTCTAACTTACTGGAAGCAACACAAAACCGCGCAGCAAGATTCATCCACTCGGCCTATTCCTATCATGTAAGTGTCGCTGAATTAAAACGTAAAGCTCATCCTACAAACTTGGCAGACCGCCGTACTATTGCAACAATATGTCTTTTTCATAATTTTTGCTATCAACCCATGACCAAGTCTGTTATCAGCCCTGCCCACCGCAACTCCAGCAGCACGAAGCACCAGAAGGCCGTTTACCCTCCCCCTGCCGGGACTAGTGCTCATCATTTTTTGTCCGCAATGCAAAGGACTGGAATGACTTGCCCAACACCATCGTACTTCACTCCGACCCATCATAATTAAAAAAATCCATCGAATCAACTATGTGCCCTGAATTCCACTCCCTCATGTAATACCCCTTCAATGGGGCCTTTGAGGTTGTAATAAATAAATAAATAAATAAATAAATAAATAAATAAATAAATAAATAAATAAATAAATAAATAAATAAATAAATAAATAAATAAATAAATAGTTGTACGACTTGGTCGGTAGGCATATTTATGGGAAGCTGGATGGAGACCTTGCAGGCCCGACGAACGAGAGCATACAAGGTGTCAATGTCACGACACTTTTTTCCATAGCGGCACTGCCTCCCTACCCGCCACAGTTAGGCCTGTCAGCTGACTCTACCTGCTCCACAAACACTGCCACGTGCAGATGGAAGATTAGAGAGATTTGAGAGGAGAGACGGAAAGAAAATTCGTGCCTCACAGCAACCGCGGCAGCAGAAGCGACGACGAGTGCTGGTTTAGCAACAGATAACCTTCGTTTCGGTGAGAGGAAATGCCAAGAACGCTCACGTGCTAACGTCAGTGCACTATAACGTTCGAAACCATTCCGCAGCCCTCCAATACAGCGACTCTTTCTCCACTCACTCCCGTTCCGTCAATCCCGAGAATGATGGATTATGGGAGTTGAACATTCCAAGGCGGCTCAGGCTATGATGAACGCCGTAGTGAAGGGCTCCGGAAATTACGACCACCTGAGCTTCTTTAAGGCGCACTGATATCGCACAGTACACGGGCCTCTGGCATTTCGCCTACATCGAAATTCGACCTCCTCAGCCGGGATCGAACCCGCATCTTTCGGGTCAGCAGCCAAGCGCCATAACCACTGAGCCACCACGGCGATGCCTTCAGAGACTTTCGTGTCATAGTTGGGATGCAACCGTTCGTTGGACAGCGTTCCAGTTGGTGTGATACGCGTGTGTGCGTGGTTCGGAATTCAGTTCGCACAACGCTTCCAAGCCTCTACGTCTTGTGCCCACGACATGAAAACCACCAATCTCATCGCCGTGCAGCGACAAGGTCCACAAATGCGCAAACTCGTAGAAACCTTTCACACGAGGACCTCGTCGCCAAGCATGTTTTCCGCACTTTCCGGCATTGACCAGAGCCGGAGCGAACGGCATCTGGGAAGATATTGGCAAATATGCTGTGGCCTCTACATTATTCCGGAGCCTTCCACTACGGCACCTCTTTCTTCCTTTCTTCTTTCACTCACTCCTTTATCCCTTCTTTTACGGAGCGCTTCAACTGTCCGCCGATATGACAGACAGATACTGCGCCATTTCCTTTCCCCAAAAACCAATTTTCATTTTTTTCTACTGATCCGGAGTTCCCGGGTTCGAACCCGACCGCGGCGGCTGCATTTTTATGGAAGAAAAACGCTAAGGCGCCCGTGTGCTGTGCGATGTCAGTGCACGTTAAAGATCCCCAGGTGGTGAAAATTTTTCCGGAGCCCTCCACTACGGCACCTCTTTCGTCTTCCACTCCTTTATCCCTTCCCTTTCGGCGCGGTTCAGGTGTCAAACGATATATGAGACAGATACTGCGCCATTTCCTTTCCCCAAAAAACCAATTATTATTTTATTATTATTATTATTAGTATTATCTACACAGCAGTGTAAAGATGGCTAGGCCACCCATGCCGTTCTTTCATATATCAATAGAACCCTACTTTTTTCTTTCCATAACTGCCTTGAGCCTTCCTTTCTAAATGAATAGGTAATTCGTTTGTTCATTCATGCATTCATGTACAAACATGGCGCGCAAACAATACATGACGCGCACTGCAAAGGCGCAACTGGAAAATTCCAAGTCATCCATACCGCTAAAGCGTGCTAAGAATGCAACGCAGTTTTCACGAAGCCATCATCGCAAACACAATAACGCGCACTGGTTCGGTTGCGATTTTCGACCGAACCCTACCCCCTCAAGAGAAGAGGCGACAATTCAAATTATGCGACTTCTTTCTATCTGCCACGCGCAAACTTCTTTTAACAGAATTAGTAAAAGCACGGAAAGCCTGAAGTGAAGGCACGGAAAATACGGAGATTTTTTCTCCTGATCAGAAGGAAACAAATGGCACTAATAGGTGTCCCACACCCTATTGTCATGTGCATGAACGCACCCACTGTATTCTCTTTAAGGCGCGGTGGCTCAGTGGTTAGAGCGCTCGGCTACTGATCCGGAGTTCCCGGGTTCGAACCCGACCACGGCGGCTGCGTTTCGATGGAGGCGAAACGCAAAGGCGCCCGTGTGCTGTGCGATGTCAGTGCCCATTAAAGATCTTCAGGTGGTCGAAATTATTCCGGAGCCCTTTTCTATGGCACCTCTTTCTTCTTTCACTGCTTCCTATCTTTCACCCCCCTCCTTTTTTTTCACTCCCTCCTCGGTATTAAGAAAAAATTGCTGACGGTTTAGCCTTGCTATATAAGTAGGAAGTATTATGAATAATAATAATAATAATAATAATAATAATAATAATAATAATAATAATAATAATAATAATAATAATAATAATAATAATAATAATAATAATAATAATAATTGGTTTTTGGGGAAAGGAAATGGCGCAGCATCTGTCTCATATATCGTTGGACACCTGAACCGCGCCGTAAGGGAAGGGATGAAGGAGGGAGTGAAAGAAGGAAGAAAGAGGTGCCGATGTCAGTGCACGTTAAAGATGGTGGTGGTGGTAGTGGTTTTATTAAAAATAATAGTAAAAAGGAAGGACAAGATTTTTGCTAGCCCCGGCATCTGCTATCGATACTGAAGCACCTGAGCTGGGGCAGCGGAAATAAAGGACAGCAGGCAGAATGGAGAAACGAAATGAAAGAGGTGAGGGGACAGGAATAGAGGACAGGGGGAGAAGTAATATGTACAAACTATTTACACAATAAGAAATGTGTCCAGGTTGTGCTCGTGATTAGTTCATTTTAGAGGAATTAAATCACACACGCGCACAGCACTGTGTAGGTTACAACTGGAGTGGGGCGTCCAGTTATTAATCGTTCAAGGTAGAACTCACGGAGCGTTCGGTCACTGCGTGTAACTACCTGACGGAGAACAGACGGGACGTCAAGCCCGTGTGTTCGAGGAATGCACAGAGGCTCACCAAAGTTCGCTCACGAGTGCGCGCACTGTCCTGCGGCCACAATAGCGTCTTGATGGAGTCTGGTAGTATGCCCTGCGCCCTATAGGCCGCGAGCATATCGCGACGAGCATCGGCGAACGCGGAGCAGCGAAGGAGCAGATGTTCTAGTGTTTCCACTGCACCGCATCCGTCACACACATCACTCGTCGCGATTCCGTGACGCACCCGTCGTTCCCCGGGCCACACGCAGCCAATGCGCGCGCGGAGGATCATTGCACGTTGTGACCGTGTAAGTGCGCGACAGCCGGTGACACTGTCGATAATAATAATAATAATTGGTTTTGGGGGAAAGGAAGTGGCCGCAGTATCTGTCTCATATATCGTTGGACACCTGAACCGCGCCGTAAGGGAAGGGATAAAGGAGGGAGTGAAAGAAAGGAAGAATGAGGTGCCGTAGTGGAGGCCTCCGGAATAATTTCGACCACCTGGGGATCTTTAACGTGCCACTGACATCGCACAGCACACTGGGCGCCTTAGCGTTTTCCCTCCATAAAAACGCAGCCGCCGGGGTCGGGTTCGAACCCGGGAACTTCCGGATCAGTAGTCGAGCGCCCTAACCACTGAGCCACCGCGGCGGGGTCCGGGTGACACTGTCGATGCGCTCACCTCCCGCGATGCGTGGGTCGGGGTGCTGCTTTCGGAGATGGTCGTGAATGGCCGCACGCACGTCCTCCAGCGCAAGGGGCAGATCGCTGGCAGGTAGTTGGTGTGCAGCGGTCGCGAGGTCGTCAGGTTCTTCGTTGCCGGCGATGCCGCAGTGACCGGGCACCCACTGTTCCCCATTTCCTTTCGCCAAAAACCAATAATAATAATTGGTTTTTGGGGAAAGGAAATGCGCAGTATCTGTCTCACATATCTGCCGACACCTGAACCGTGCCATAAGGGAAGGGATAAAGGAAAGAGTGAAAAATATAAAGGAAGAAATAGGTGCCGTAGTGGAGTCTCTGGCATAATTTCGACCACCTGCGGGTCTTTAATGGGCACTGACATCGCACAGCACACGGGCGCCCTAGCGTTTCGCCTCCATCGAAACGCGGTAAGTGTGGCGTTCGCTTATTGTTTGATTGAACAACTTTTATTTCCATCAGAAAAGACGTTTCTCCCCGAACCCCGCAGCGCAGGCGTAGAAGACGGGGAGTGCGCGTCCGCTGTTAGCGCCGTCGCCGCTGCCGCGCGCCGGCTCCACCGTCGGAGCCGTGCGTGACGTCACGCAGATAAGCGGTTGTGCGCATGAGCCGATACCATGGTAACCAAAGAGACCCCGCACGTGCACCGCGCGCTTTGTTGCCGCCTCGCCCCATGCCTCTCTATCACCTGAAACGCGCGTCGTATGCGCAGAATTGCGTATAAAATGCGGACATGTAATGGGCGGCTGTATCACAACGTTTGACATGGATGCAGAGAAGGAGAGTCCAGCCGCTGCTAAACGGCGGCATAGACAAGACAAAATTAACTCATCCGATTCTGAAGTTGTCACGTGGCACTTAGCTACTCAACAAAGACATAATGGGCGTCAGAAGGCGAAGAGAGCAGCGGAGACGCCCGAACAGAGAGAGGAAGGGCTTGCCAAACGGAGATGCCAGACTGCCGAGTGTAACAGACGGCTCATAGCCGCCGAGATGGAGCCCAATGTCTCCCATTGCTAAACATACAGCGACCACAACAAGCTCAGCTATGGAAACGTACATCTCGCTGTGTATATCCTGCCATAGCCGAGCTAAGCCACTGCCAATTTTTTTAAAACTAGTAGCTTCACCACGCTAGGAAAGCAGTCTTCGGGTAGTAAGCACAACGACCTCTAACGACCTTCATCCCAACCAAGAATAAGCGTGTATGACCATATGTGGTATAGCTATGTGTCGAACTCTTGACCCCTGACCTTGACCAATAACCTTAAGTTGACCTCTAACCTTTTCACATTGGTTCACCTTTGTGTCGACCTTGATTTGAAGCCACGTGATGAGATCGGATGGGGCGCCGTAAGACCATGTGATAGAAGTCATAGCCACGTGGTCGTGTGGGTATAGTATAAAGAACGGCTGTGGCGAGATTGTAGCGGAGCTGCCATAGACAAGCCTTAGATGCTTGGCAAGCCTTCTTGCTTTTCGCTGAATTCCAGGGTTAGGCAAGTTAAGCCACTGCCATTTTTTTTTCTACAACGTCGTCAACGCCACTTCCAGTGAACCCAATGAGCGCCGACGGCGTATTTAAAAATTGGAAAATTAGTTTGGGGAGAAAGGTGCCGTAGTGGAGAGCTCCGGAAAAATGTCGACCGCGTGGGGATCTTTAACGGGCACTGACACTGCACAGCACACGGGCGCCTAAGCGTTTCGCTTCCATCGAAACGCGGCTGCCACGCTCGGGTTCGAACCCGGGTACTCCGGATGAGGAGCCGAGCGTCCTAACCACTCAGCCACCGCGGCGGGTAAAGTCGGAATGGCTCCTGCGATTTTGGGATCAGTAGCAGAACGTCTATCACTTGGCCACCGCGGCGAGTTCAGAAGAGAATAATCTGATGGCAGAAGATAAAGCTTGAATGGCAGCGAACTGTATGCGTTGGAGCAAGCAGTGTTTAGCCAAGTGAATGTTGTCGTCAGTCTTCATTATTTGTCGTTCACAGTTCGGCTACTTTTCATCGTTATCCGACGATACAACGCCGCATTTTCCGAGGACAACTCTATAACTAAGAATACTAGGATAACTCGAAAGCAGCCCGACTTTGTGGCGCTGCTGATGATTTTAGGTACCATCGGGGGCAAAAGTAATAGACCATCCCCTCCACTCCAAGTTCCGACCAGTACCACTAGGTGCGCCGCCTGACAAAACACTTCTGCTGTCGAAACGGGCCCACTGCTCCAGTCTCCACACAAGAAGTATTTTGGCAGGTGGCGCCCTCACGCAGAGTGGCACGTGCCGGAACTTGGAGGGCGTAACTGATTGATTTCTGCAGTTAAATGATTAGTAATTTAAGCACTAAATTAAATGACAATCTTCTAATCTGAAATAAATAATTCTCTAACGCCTATCCCACGCCTATCAGGCGCTGCTGCTGACCTCTCTGCCAGAAGGTCATGTCATTCGCCTCCACACAACGATCTGTTTATGAGCATTGCTCGGTGTTCTCTGGAATTGAGCTCCAGGTGGCCAGTACACAGGCAAACTGCATTGAACCACGGCCGTTCTTTTCGTAGAACTGCCGGATGCGACGGCGGTCGATGTCGCACTTCCCCCGCATACAAAACGGACCTTCGTCACGCATGCAGGGCACTCGGAGAAGGCGAGAGAGAGAGGTCTTGAGTGATGAAGAACGCAGAAAAGGGCAAACAAGAGGTGACAGCGGAGATCGAACTGGGAACCCGTTTCCACCCGAGCTGTTCCGTCGAGAGTAAGAGCTCGGCCGGGGTCTGCGCTGACCGCGCACGCACACAACCGGAATCCTTCGCACTCTGAGCACGAAGGAGCGCTGGGCGTGCTCCCATTTATTCGTGGCCCCTGGCTGTCTGCCGCCGCGGACGTTGCTGCTTGCCTGTGCAGTGCCAGCGCGCAGATATTCGTAATAAGCTTCTCTATCAAAAAACCACGTGGCGCCGATGGCGTTCGCGTGTCTGACTCTTGGTCGGCGTGTCAGGTCGTGTGCACGGCTCCCGGTCACGGTTTGTGAGGTGGCCGGGTTACAGTGCGGCCGAAAAGCGGAGGCTGTGTGTAGGGCCTGGTGTCGAAGCAGGTCCTCCCTCTCATGGCTTCTGTGCACGCACTCTGCCCCTTCAGTGCACTGCGGCACTGAATCAATGATGTAACTTGTAGCGATACCTTCAGGTGGAATCCAATGCGTTTAGGGGTCGTACCACAAGGTGGAGATGGTGTAGTTATTTTGTAATAAAGAGCAAGTTCTCATGAGCATCCACCCAAACACTGCCTTATGGCTACAAAGGAAACCTCTACAGCTTTCCTCTTTCCCGTTTCTATGAAAGCTGTATTTTTTTTCTTTTCCAGCCCTGTGGCTGTGCTTGAATGCAAGTGATTTATATGCTCTCTTTTTGGGACACTAGAATCCATTGATGTCCTGTCACAGAGTTCAGAGATGGCTTTCCATCAAGAATCGCCTAGTTAGGGATGTCAACTTAATGCCCATCTCGCCATGGGTGCATTACCGTACGCGCAGATTGTAACGAATAACTGTGTAAATAGATAAAAACTAGACCGTACACGTCTAACAACAAGAAAATTTATGCATTAAACTCCAAAGCCGGAATGATAAACGATCCATTTAAGCGCGATAGAGGTAAGCCTTCCGTTCTGCAGAAAATCCGGCGTCGTGGTTATCAGCGGCGTTGTGAGCTAAATATCCCTAGAAAAGCAACATATATGTGGGCCACCTGGGTCACATGACCACGTGTCATCACAACATCCCCACAGGACTGTAAGCAAACTGACCACCGGGGCAGGTGGCGGTTACATTAATTATTGGTAACGAGAGTTCGCCCGGAATGAGGAAACCTTGGTCTCACTTGCCTCACCGGTTTAAGCACCTGCCATCGCAGGGCAGTGGCACATCGCTTAACCGCTGCACCACTGCACCAGGAGTTGTATGAAGACTCCCAGGGATATATGCATGTAAAGTCTAAGATGACTAATTCCGCATATATGGACATTAACCCATTAACGCTACCCCATCATACCCTTAAATCATAGCTTATGTGTCCCCTCGAATTTTTCGATTTAATTCTACCCGATTTTTCACCTTTTCGACCTCTGATAGGCTCAGATGAAGCCACGGCCTGCCTCCACTCATCGTCGCTGGCTCTGGCGCATAAATGACGCGAGCGTGACGACGCGTGATCAATTCGCAAAGACTTCAAAATATATAAAATGGAGTGGAGTGGAATGGAATCTAAAACGAATTTCCACATCATACCTGCCCTGTCGTCTGTTTTTGGAGGCCTAGCCCTACCCCTTTCCTCTTCCCTTTTAAGCAATGCGATTGTCCGGCACCAAGGCTATCTTGGGGCTCGACCTCACTAAGGCCTTTGACAATGTTACCCATGAGGCAATATTGAGGAACCTATCAGACATAGGACCGGGGGGTAGAACCTTCCGGTACATCAGATCGTTTCTGGAGGGTAGGACTGCGGAGATTGTAGTCGGAGAAATGAAATCGGATCCCTTCCCATTGGGGGGCAGGGGGACACCGCAATGGTCGGTATTATCGCCCTTCCTATTTAATCTCGCCTTGATCAAGATACCACCCAGGCTGCAAGAGATATCGGGACTTAAACATACATTTTATGCGGATGACATTACTCTATGGGTAACAAGAGGCAGTGACGCACAGTTGGAAGAAACTCTACAACAGGCGGTGGATATTGTGGAGGAGCTAGCAGGGGAAGCAGGACTCTCGTGCTCTCAGCCCAAGTCCGAGCTTTTTGTACTGAGGGATAAACCAAGAGGGATACATGCGAGGCACTATACGCCGCCACCACCTTTAGAGGTGAAAGTGGGGGGAGTACCGGTCGCTGAGGTCCAAACGATCAGGATCCTGGGTATGTATCTGCAGACTAACAGGAAGAATAGCGAGTCCTTGCAAAGGCTTAAAAATACGGTCAATGCTACCGTGCGGCTAATCAGGAGAATCGCCAATCGTAAGAGAGATGTTAAGGAAAAAGACTTGTGTAAGCTAGTGCAGGCATTTGTGCTCAGTAGAATAGTGTATGCGACGCCTTATTTGAAGTTGGACGCGGCGGAAAAAGGAAAGGTGGAGGCTATGATTAGGCAGGCGTATAAAGCAGCCCTTGGGTTGCCTCAAAATGCGTCTACCGAAAGGCTGCTGGGATTAGGGGTGCACAACACCCTAGAAGAACTACGGGAGGCGCACTTGGTGATGCAGCTCGGTAGGCTTTCAAAAACAAAAGCAGGAAGGGACATATTGGAAAGGATCGGCATTGGAGTTGACGTTCCAGCCGGTGACACGAAAATTCAGATGAGGCGGGAAATGCACAAGGGCTTGTACATAAAACCTTTGCCCAAGAACATGCATCCAATACATCATGAGGACCGCAGGAAGGCAAGAGCCAAAGCTTTACATGCTAAGTACGGGAAGTACAACGGGGCAGTCTATGTAGATGTCGCCGAGTATAAGGACAAGGATGCATTTGCAATTGCGGTGGTGGACGGGCGAGGACGCTTGATCGCCTCTGGATCAGTCAAAACCCGCTCCCCAGAAACTGCAGAGGAAGCGGCGATAGCACTAGCTATGACTAGTAGTAATGCTGACCTGATCTTCAGCGATTCAAAAACAGCCATCCGAAATTTGGCGAGGGCCAGAATATCTGTCACAGCGGCGCGGTTGCTGAATCGGGCCACGGAGCGAGGGATTACGGAGACGGAAATTGTCTGGGTACCTGCACACTCTGGGAACCCTGGGAACGAGACGGCTCACATGAATGCTCGAGGTTTCGTCAGCCGAGTAGGTGAGCTGGACGTCCCGGGAAGGTCCACGAGAGATGGGCTGGTATCCTTTCATGACATTACTAATCATTTCAGACTTGAGCGGAGGACTTACCCACCCCCGGACAAGCAATTGGTGAAGGCGCAGGAATGCGTCTGGCGACGATTGCAGACTAGATGTTTCTTCAACCCATACGTATTGAGCAAAATCTACCCGGACATTCAGCCGGAGTGCAAATGGTGTCACGAATTGGCAACCTATGACCACATATTATGGAGCTGTAGCATAGCACCGCCACCGGCGGACATTATGCGTGATCCTTCCCTCGAGCAGTGGGAGGCCGTGTTGGCCAGCTCAGACCGGGTCGTCCAGACCAGGGCCGTGGAGTGGGCCACCCAGGTCGCCGTCAGCCATGGGTTGATGGCCATCTGACACGGAATCGTCCACACATTCTCTCTGACGAAAATAAAGTTTTTCCATCCATCCATCCATGTCCGGACCCCGTGGAGTATGTGTTACGGGTCCAACTTGGACTTATTTTTGGAAATGTGGCGGAGAGTTTGAAGGATGCGTCACTCCCGCCACCGGTTGGCCCGGTATTGCACTGCCTCCGGGATCTGCCTTGTCTTTAGCGCACCTTTACTATCCTGTCTTTCTATCCCATCTTTCAACTCTCCTACTATCTGCACGTGGTAGCGATTGTGGCTCGGCTTGAGCCAGTGAGCAGGCCTGTCCACTTTTCTTTCTTCCTGGCAACAACTTCTCTCTCTGTCTTCCCTTTTAAGCCATTATGATTTATTTTCTTGTTTTCTTGTTTTTTGTTTTGTTTCTTGTTATAATTTGTGTTTGCAAATACTTGCGGTGTTCTCGATCCTCGCACTTATACAACCACGAAAACATTAGAACGCTCCACGCGCGCCGATGTTTCTTTCCCTTCGCTGCCATCAGCAAACAGCGCAGTCTACCTTGTGGTCAAATAATCTAGGAGGCTGCACCTACTAAATTGCCCTGCTCCAGAATAACACCTGCGCGTTACAGTGTTTCTTAGCCCTGCGGATCTCAAAAGCTGCCTATGCAGTGTACGCGGCCATGCTTGTGCGTAGATTTTGATCTTGACTAAACTACTCTACCTGCAGCGGTGGCTCATTGGTTAGAGCGCTCGGCTACTGATTCGGAGTACCCGGGTTCGAACCCGACCGCGGCTGCCGCGTTTCGATGGAGGCGAAACGCTAAAAAAGGCGCCCGTGTGCTGTGCGATGTCAATGCATGCTAAAGATCCCCAGGTGGTCGAAATTATTCCGGTGGCCTCCACTACGGTACCTCTTTCTTCCTTTCTTCCCTCAGTCCCTCCTTTATTCCTTCCCTCACGGCACGGTTTAGGTGTCCGCCGACATGTGAGACAGCTACTGCGCCATTTCCTTTCCCCAATAACCAATTTTCAGTTTTTTACGTGGTGATGGTGTCAATCTAAAAAAAAACTGTTCTTTCGCATAATATTTCGTGGTTACCAATGCTAAACTCATAGCCATTTTTTTCTTCTATACTCCGTGCTTCATAGCCGAGAAAGTGGCTGTAGGTCATAGGAATTTATTATTCGATCAATTAATCAAGTTCAAGCAGCACTGCGGTGAAGGAAACGCACGGAGAGTCCCTTCCACCGGGCCGCTTGGTTCGTGCCTGTAATGTTCGAGGCCAATGGACCAGGACACCGATGCCGAGGTCTGGGCAGCCGCCAGCGTTTCTGGTTTTGCGGCGTCTTAGCGTGACACGCTGCCGTGCGGGGCGCTCTCGGGTTCGCCGTGCGGTGTTTCCACGGAGAAGCCAGGGGTCGGTCGGTCAGTCGAAGAGTTCACCGTGCCATGCATCTTACGCGTTCCTTTTTTTTTCCTTTTTTCTTTTCACACGTTCCACGAAATGTTTTGAGGGCGGCTTCCCTTGTCGGTCGTATGGTACGTCCTCGATGTTTTGTTTGTGAGTGAGTGTCCTTCTTCGAGCACCTATACTGCGCAGTGCTCGGCGAATTAGTACAGAATTCCCAGGCCCTTTCACCTCCGCGTGCTTTGAATACCAGATCCTTTTTTTTTTCACGACACTTGCCTGTTTAGCGTGCTCTAAATTACCAGGTAAGTTGTTAATCTTTGCCCGAAAGTTATGTCGGCGACCGCAGAAATGTTAATCATTCGGCCGACTCAGTTCTCACCTTCACGTGACATACTATTCATGAGAGTTGCATCGCAAATCAAAGATCATTTGTTGTGAAAAATATGGGTAAGGAATGTGCCCACACGGTAGTTTATGTTTTAATGTGTGCTGTCTTGTTATGCATGTCGAAAATATTACAGGCAACGAATCAAGGTATATAGCGGAAATCCCGGGCACTGCACCTCGTCGCAAGATTTCCCAAACAGAATCGAAGCATATAAAAATGAGTTCTCTGAGGCAATTATAGCGCTGCGGGATTGAATGCCATAATGCCGCGAATAACTCACATATGAATTCATTAATACCCTTTGTTGAAGAACTGCGGGATATTAACAGGCGCTTTACTGCCATAACCGCTTGTTTTTTCTGAGGCAAATGCACTCAAGTAATTGTCATTTCCCCAAGGCGATTGGCCCATATGTAGTCTCATGGATCTAAGGTCTAAATTGCACATTCAAAAATACCAGCGCGAGAACCGGAGACGTAGAAGGGTAGAGAAACACAGGACAAGCGCTGATTACTCTCAAATAAAGTTTAATCACAGGAAACAGTCAGGTATAAGGGAAAAGGCAACAACCAAACAACAAAACAACAAGGCACGTGTTGAATATGTATCACCAACTCGCCCGCCTAGCTATTGTGCTAAATTGCATAACCTCCATGATGATATAACTGTAAATATTGGTTTCGTTATAAATGTTTTTGGCCAAATTACGTTCTCGACGAGACATACTGCAAGCGTAATTCGTGATTAAAGGCTGCACATGTCTTTGGGAACACAGATGAACGTAACGAAAGCATGCGGTTTTACGCGTCTGTAGTCTATTGCATGGCAGAATAAGCCTATGCTGCTGAGTGTTTACTTGTGTGCAATACATTTAGAGCGTTAAACTCGCAGCAACAAAAACATCTGTTCTTGGAGCAGCGGCGCTGAAAACAGCGTCGTCTGCCGAGCCGTAATTGCATTCAGCCAACGAAACAAACAAAACTAACCGGTCTTGTTACGCAAGGCGTTAGTTGTTTTCGTTTCACCTTGCTTTAGGACTGTTTACAAGTCGTTTATATCATACCTGGTCCATGTGCTGCTCTACAAGGCATAAGCGTAAATGACAGGGGAAAAGCGAAAAGCCGGCGCCGTATGTGCGCGCGCATCTCTCTCTGTGTGTGTGTGTGTGTGTGTGCGCGCGCGTGTGCGTGTGTGTGTGTGTGTGTGCGTGTGCGTGTGTGTGTGTGTGTGCATGCATGCGTGTGTGTGTGTGTGTGTGCGTGCGTGCGTGTGTGTGCGCGCGTGCGTGCGTGCGTGCGTGTGTGTGTGTGTGTGTGCGTTGTGTGTGTGTGTGTGTGTGTGTGTGTGTGTGTGTGTGTGTGTGTGTGTGTGTGTGTGTGTGTGTGTGTGTGTGTGTGTGTGTGTGTGTGTGTGTGTGTGTGTGTGTGTGTGTGTGTGTGTGTGTGTGTGTGTGTGTGTGTGTGTGTGTGTGTGTGTGTGTGTGTGTGTGTGTGTGTGTGTGTGTGTGTGTGTGTGTGTGTGTGTGTGTGTGTGTGTGTGTGTGTGTGTGTGTGTGTGTGTGTGTGTGTGTGTGTGTGTGTGTGTGTGTGTGTGCGCGCGCGCACTCGCAGATGGTACAGAAAATCCCAGCGGTGGCAAGCAAAACGGGTGACGTCATCAAGCAGCCCTGTGACGCAAACAGGAAGCTGAGCACCGCCATTTCAGACAATCATATCCATTTCGTTCGCCTATGGCCGCCACTGGCCGACCTCCATGTGACGCCATTCGTGTGGTGACATTCACACCGATATTGTGATGCAACCGTTCGTCGTACAGCGTTCGTGTGGTGTCATATGTACGTGTATGTGGAAGGTTATGTCATAATTGATGATGTCATGCTTGAAACAAACAAAATGATCCTGATTGCCTGAAATAAACTCAGTTCGCAAACTGCGACCAAACGTCTACGTCTTGCGTCCATGACATGTTTTCGCGTTCCCACACGCAAGCAGTGTTATCTGTGTCTGCCAAATACCCCCCCCCCCCCACCAACTATCCTCTTGAAAGCACATAATTTACATACGATGACCCTGTCATATTGCGCTACTTTTCTTAATTCATTGCCTAGGGAAATTATTGGCTACGAGGACAAATAGCTTCACTGGTTCAAAGGTGTCGAAAAAAGTGCATATGTGTTATCTGCGCATGCGTTCGTATTTTCTGCGCGTTTGAGTGCGTTGTTTGTACAGGCACGCTAATCAGCGCACATGTAAGATCATCCCTCCTCTCTGGAACGCTGTGGAAATATTTCTGCAAATCCTCGCGAGAGACCAGCTCGGGGAGAATTGGGAGCAATTTGTTCTCGCTCGAAGAGAGAGGTGAAGGATCAGCTCGCAAACGCTCCGTGCCGGAGGGATATTCTCGTAAGAGCGGGAGGCAGGCGCTGCAGAGACACCGAAGGAGGAGAACCCCTGCCGGCAGGAAGTGTAGCGTCGAGCCAACGCGTTATCGATGAAAGCCGCAGGCGGCTGGCTGGAGTTGACCGTGACCTCGCCATAAATATGTAACGCCGAGAGCCGCCAGCGCCGCTATGTGGGACACGGGGAGACACGTCATCCGGTGCAGTGGAACAAACGAAGCGGCGTGCACTTTGCCAGTGGTGCGTGGCTTTTTTTCTAAAGAAAAAACAAACGCAAAACAGTTTTGGTTTTACCCTTGCGGCTTTTTTTATCTACGCTACACAACTGCCATGCTGGAAGCTGAGAGAAAATGCGACAAGACAGGTAGCGGGCAGGATATAGCGTGTGACTAGAACCCTTGTCGTCGTCTTGTCGCGTTGTTGCCACAATGCAATGCAACTGACTCGTCCGACTTGTCGTTCTGGTCCCAAATGTATAACCTTTCACCGAGCAGTAATAGTGACCCAAAAGCAAAACACGATTCATTTTAAAGGGTTGTTGGCCCAATCAAGTGAAAAGTGCACCAGCTCACGTATTGGATATCTACATAACGAAAGAGGGTTTCCGCGATACGCACAAGGTGACGACAAAGAGCTCCTGTGTAAACACGTCAAGACGGGAGTGCTGTACGTCAGGAATTGGCCTGCGTGAGGCTGTTGGTCAGGAACACAGGCGCCACAACGGCACGTCAGACAGGTCCGTGAGGCAGCGTAATTGCAAATAACTTCTCTGATACACCTCGAGACATTTTTTTCTGTTCGAAAAAAGAATGACAGTGCGTTACACACTGCCACATATTCTATTATAAGTAGTAGTAGTAAGAGTTTAATGCAAAATAAAAACAAAAAGGAAGGTAAGCATTTTTGCTAACCCCGGCATCTGCCATCACCCGCCGCGGTGGCTCAGTGGTTAGGGCGCTCGACTACTGATCCGGAGTTCCCAGGTTCGAACCCGACCGCGGCGGCTGCGTTTTTATGGAGGAAAAACGCGAAGGCGCCCGTGTGCTGTGCGATGTCAGTGCACGTTAAAGATCACCAGGTGGTCGAAATTATTCCGGAGCCCTCCACTACGGCACCTCTTCTTCCTTTATTCTTTCACTCCCTCCTTTATCCTTTCCCTTACGGCGCGGTTCAGGTGTCCAACGATATATGAGACAGATACTGCGCCATTGCCTTTTCCCCAAAAAAAACAATTATTTATTATTATTTATATCTGCCATCTCTACGGCGGCGGCACCTGAGCTGGGGCATCGGAAATAAATGATAGCAGGCAGTTTGAAGAAGTGAAATGAAAGAGGTGAGGGGACAGCAAGAAAGAATATAGGGAGAGGTGATAAATACACTATTTACAAGACAATACATTTGCCCAAGTTGTGCGCGTGCAGAGTCAATGAAAGAAAGGAAAAACACACGCCCAAGACACTTTGCACATAAAAGCTGGAAATGAGCTTAATTTCAGGCAAGATGACTCCGCATCATTAACGTGTCACCCTCGCCTACATTTCAGTAAAAGAAGAAAGTGGTAGGGTTTTAACGTAGTTGAACAAAGCAGACGTGCGAAAGCATGCGTTTAGCCTGACTGTGGGTTGTCGGCACGTCTGGCGACGGTGTTAGACACAGGTTAAGCTCTGATCGAGGTTATGATGATCTGATCTGTACGCGCCACAGATGGAAGTTAATATGGACAAAGACATGCAGTGCACAGCGCGAGTGTGTGTTTGCAGTTTAACACTAGTCGTGATCGGCTTCGGCGATAGCACAGTGCTTTCGCGCAGAGGCCACCGAAGATGATCTGTTCGCGCCGCTGCGGGTTCGAACCCCAATCACGGCTACATCTATTTTATTTCTACATGGGCTGTTTCAGTGCTAAGTTTGGCCAAGGTCACGTTACCATTGGCTGCATCTTGCGCGGCGCTCCTCCGTACTTTCTCGAGCTTCCTCCCATTGGCTGCAGCTTGCGCGGCGCTCCTCCGAACTTTCTCGAGCTTCCTCCCATTGGCTGCAGCTTGCGCGGCGCTCCTCCGAACTTTCTCGAGCTTCCTCCCATTGGCTGCAGCTTGCGCGGCGCTCCTCCGAACTTCCCGAGCTTCCTCCCATTGGCTGCAGCTTGCGCGGCGCTCCTCCGAACTTTCCCGACCTTCCTCTCATTGGCTGCAGCTTGCGCGGCGCAGCTCCGAACTTTCCCGAGCTTCCTCCCATTGTTGTCAGGGTGGAACCAGCGGAACACAGACTCAGGACAAGAAAAGGAGGTACAGTACTCACGGATTGAAATAGGACATTCGGAGCGCGTGGCCGTCGCTTCATGGAGCGCCGCCCGTAGACGCTCATGGAACCAAGGTGGTGCATTGTGGTATGGCGCGAGAGGGAGAACATCTACAAAGCAGAATTGTTCCTTCCAGTAGCCAATCAGCCGGCCTGTGGTTTACCACATGCCTGCGTGGCACTGCAAGGCTAGCGCTCCGAATGTCCTATTTCAATCCGTGAGTACTGTACACACACCACACCGCTGGACTTGCAACTTTTCTTGTCCTGAGTCTGTGTTCCGCTGGTTCCACCCTGACAACATTATGAACCAACTAGCCCAGCAATTTACGCTCCTGAACTATTATTCCTCCCATTGGCTGTAGCTTGCGCGGCGCTCCTCCGATCTTTCCCGAGCTTCATCCCAATGGCTGCAGCTTGCGCGGCGCTCCTCCGAACTTTCCCGAGCTTCCTCCCATTGGCTGTAGCTTGCGCGGCGCTCCTCCGATCTTTCCCGAGCTTCATCCCAATGGCTGCAGCTTGCGCGGCGCTCCTCCGAACTTTCCCGAGCTTCCTCCTATTAGCTGCAGCTTGCGCGGCGCTCCTCCGAACTTTCCCGAGCTTCCTTCCATTGGCTGCAGCTTGCGCGGCGCTCCTCCGAACTTTCCCGAGCTTCATCCCAATGGCTGCAGCTTGCGCGGCGCTCCTCCGAACTTTCCCGAGCTTCCTTCCATTGGCTGCAGCTTGCGCGGCGCTCCTCCGAACTTTCCCGAGCTTCCTCCCATTGGCTACAGCTTGCGCGGCGCTCCTCCGAACTTTCCCGAGTTTCCTCCCATTGGCTGCAGCTTGCGCGGCGCTCCTCCGAACTTTCCCGAGCTTCATCCCAATGGCTGCAGCTTGCGCGGCGCTCCTCCGAACTTTCCCGAGCTTCATCCCAAAAGCTGCAGCTTGCGTGGCGCTCCTCCGAACTTTCCCGAGCTTCCTCCCATTGGCTGGAGCTTGCGCGGCGCTCCTCCGAACTTTCCCGAGCTTCCTCCCATTGGCTGCAGCTTGCGCGGCGCTCCTCCGAACTTTCCCGAGCTTCCTTCCATTGGCTGCAGCTTGCGCGGCGCTCCTCCGAACTTTCCCGAGCTTCCTCCCATTGGCTACAGCTTGCGCGGCGCTCCTCCGAACTTTCCCGAGTTTCCTCCCATTGGCTGCAGCTTGCGCGGCGCTCCTCCGAACTTTCCCGAGCTTCATCCCAATGGCTGCAGCTTGCGCGGCGCTCCTCCGAACTTTCCCGAGCTTCATCCCAAAAGCTGCAGCTTGCGTGGCGCTCCTCCGAACTTTCCCGAGCTTCCTCCCATTGGCTGGAGCTTGCGCGGCGCTCCTCCGAACTTTCCCGAGCTTCCTCCCATTGGCTGCAGCTTGCGCGGCGCTCCTCCGAACTTTCCCGAGCTTCCTCCCATTGGCTGCAGCTTGCGCGGCGCTCCTCCGAACTTTCCCGAGCTTCTTCCCATTGGCTGCAGCTTGCGCGGCGCTCCTCCGAACTTTCCCGAGCTTCCTCCCATTCGCTGCAGCTTGCGCGGCGCTCCTCCGAACTTTCCCGAGCTTCCTTCCATTGGCTGCAGCTTGCGCGGCGCTCCTCCGAACTTCCCGAGCTTCCTCCCATTGGCTGCAGCTTGCGCGGCGCTCCTCCGAACTTTCCCGACCTTCCTCTCATTGGCTGCAGCTTGCGTGGCGCTCCTCCGAACTTTCCCGACCTTCCTCCCATTGGCTGCAGCTTGCGCGGCGCTCTTCCGAACTTACCCGAGTTTACCCGAGTACCTCCGAGGCTTCACACAAGGTTTTTGGTTGGATCCGTGTTCAGTACTGCTTTCTCACTAAAAGAGATGAATAAAGGAGGAAGGGCACGAAAGGAGGATAAAGTAGGAAAGGTAGCCAGGCAAGAAGGAAGTATGTAGGCAGAGAGGGAATCAAGGAATTATGCAAGAAAGCAGAAAGGCAGGCTTAAATAATGAAGGAACCAGCAAACAGACCGTCTCATCCCCATCATCATATCGTACGTCCAGACTCTGCACAACTGGCGCGGGCTCACTAAACGCGGTCTCACAAGGGTTATAGTTACGGCGTGCTAAAACACGGCCGTGTGCGCGGTATTTGGAGGCTACAGCACAACCGCTTCCGCTGTGGCGCCAACACTAACGCCCGCACTGCTTACGGGCGCCGCGGCAGCGCAGGACAAGGCGGTAGTAATCGTAGCAGTAGCGCGGTAACGGTGCGCATTAAAACGCTCCATCGATCGCGGCTTGCACAACGTGTTTCTCGCTCTCCCAGTTACGCACGTGGCCCCGCGCCAGACGGTTTACGCAACAGTGTGGGTCGTCTAGAGACGCCTTGAGTTTCCCGCAAGGTCTTAAAAGGTTCAAGCTTCTGAACGCCTCAACACGTGCTGGCTGGCTAGTTGGTGGCTACAGTGCAGTGCAGCGCGTGCCTGTTTCACTGAAAGTTACTGTTTCATCAAGGCTGTGACCCGCCGCGGTGGCTCAGTGGCTAGGGCGCTCGACTACTGATCCGGAGTTCCCGGGTTCGAACCCGACCGCGACGGCTGCGTTTTTATGGAGGAAAAACGCTAAGGCGCCCGTGTGCTGTGCGATGTCGGTGCACGTGTAAGATCCCAAGGTGGTCGAAGTTATTCCGGAGCCCTCCACCACGGCACCCCTTTCTTCCTTTCTTCTTTCACTCCCCCCCTTATCCCTTCCCTTACGGCGCGGTTCAGGTGCCCAACGATATATGAGACAGATACTGCGCCATTTCCTTGCCCCCAAAACCAATTATTATTAATTATTATTGTGGTGTCCTTTCTTCGTTGTGTTCCGTTGTTTAACTGCGCTGTTCAAATATGAATACTGTTTCATCGTTCTGTATTGTTAAGGTCCTTGCTGCTTTTAGCCACACCTTGTCATATTCTTTCGATGAATAATTTTTTACATTTTATCGTTTCTTACCCTTGACACCTCGTAATTGGTGTTTTATCGATTTATGGCCTTTTACACCTTGTGGCATTAGATCTTATGCACTCATCTAGAGCACTTTATTATACATTTTTGAAAACATTCCTTTTAAGATTTCATTGTCCCTTAGCCTTATCAGCTGTTATGTTGTGCTTTTATGGAGCTTTACACCTTGCGGCATTAACGGTTATGCACTCATCTAGTGCACTTTATTATACATTTTTGTAAACGTTCCTTTTAAGATTTCATTGTCTTTTAGCGTTATCAGCTGGTATGTCTTTTATCGCTTTTATGGATCGTTGCACCTTGCGGCATTAACTGTTATGAACTCATCGAGTGCACTTTATTAGATATATTTTTTGTAAACATCCCTTTAAATATTTCACTCTCTTTTAGCCTTACCACCCGTTAGGTTTTTTATCTGTTTTATGACCCTTTACGCCATGTGGCGTTTACTGGATTTGACTACAACTGCCACTGATTTCGTATATATTGTGTACATTTGGCTCAATAAAAAATCAGTTTTTCCTCAGCGCTTGTGCTTTGTGTCCTGTGCTCGTCTTGTCCTTGTTACCTCTGCGCTCTATAGCCTTAAGTACCCTGAACGCCGTTTTCACAGTGGTTTTTCAAAAAGAGATCGTTCCTTCTTGTGTGGCGTTGCCTTCGAAGTAGCGTCACTAGATAAGGGAGAGATTGCTCAATTGCATCCATCCGATTGCAACAACTATGGCTGCAAAGTAAAGCTCTATACAACTTTTCTTTAAAATTTTCGTCCTGCTCCGGAATGAATTCTTTCAAGCGCGATACTTCCGAGAAAGCTCTTTTGTTTACGTTAATCAGTAATTGCTCCCTTAACAGAAAACTACTTACTTTGCGGGATTCCCCTAAATGAATTGGACTACCGTTGTTCTCGCTTTGAATTGGTGATGCCTTCGGCCTCGCCCTATTTCCTGCTAGCCGTCCTGGTTAGCCAATTTTGTCGATGAACTACCTCAGACAGATTCGTACCGGGTTCGAGTCCCGAACTACGTAGGCTGAATTCTTAATCAGTTTCAATGTTTCTGAGAAAGCCCCTACAGCTTCGCTTTGTAGGCATTATTGGCACCTCTCTCTGCAGCGTGAGGACAGTTTACGCTTTTACAGTCTCACAAGTGACGTCACACTCAAGGCATCACCATTGACCCGCCGCGGTGGCTCAGTGGTTAGGGCGCTCGACTACTGATCCGGAGTTCCCGGGTTCGAACCCGACCGCGGCGGCTGCGTTTTTATGGAGGAAAAACGCTAAGGCGCCCGTGTGCTGTGCGATGTCAGTGCACGTTAAAGATCCCCAGGTGGTCGAAATTATTCCGGAGCCCTCCACTACGGCACCTCCTCTTCCTTTCTTCTTTCAATCCCTCCTTTATCCCTTCCCTTACGGCGCGGTTCGGGTGTCCAACGATATATGAGACAGATACTGCGCCATTTCCTTTCCCCAAAAACCAATTATTATTATTAAGACATCACCATCGCTTGTCCACACGTTCGCTCTGAAGCCGCTTTTACCCTCGTCACAGCGACCGCATCTCTGCGAAGAACCCTATATGGTTGAAATTATTCCAGACCCTGCTAATATTGCCTGCTTATAGCAGCCCAGACTGGCGCACAGCCAAGCGAAAATCCGCCAATCATGAAAGTCTTCTCTACCGCTCTCACCGTGTAACGTCCCTCGGTCGACTTCTGAGCCTCCGCATTCACTTCGGATCCTATATTCAGCCGTGGTCTCTCGCAGTGAATCTGGGGCCATCCCGTAATGATGGACCTCTGTCCAAAGTGCCCCGGTTGTTGCCAACTATTCGAAGACTCCTGCCTTTCTAGCTCAACCTTGGCAGAAACACCGGCATGCTACCACGCCGGCACTCGAGTCTGTAATCGGATGTTCTAACACTAGATTTCAGGTAAGCGCTAAATCGATTGGATGACGAGCAAACTAGCAACGGCGCGCAACTGTTTGAGCGGTAACGGTTGATATAGAGCCCGTGGCGTATCTGTAAAATGCTGCCGCCTTGTTGATGCAAAAACGATTATTAAGAATTTGATTCTCCCGTCTCCGTGCTTGTCGTATCTGCTGCAGTTTCTCGCTGAGTTTTATTCCCTCCATTTGCGGCTACAAGTAACGGTGAATATTTAGGGCGAAAGCACTCCTTAACATGGTCCCAACAAAGAATTTTGGGTGAAGAGTCGGAGTAACTCGGGTAAGCTCGGGTTATTCAGGAGGAGGGTAGCGCCAGCTGTGTTCAGTGGAAGGCTGACCTTGAGGGTGACCTTGGACAAACCTAACGTAGCAACGCTCCTTGCAGAAATAAAATAAATGTTGCCGCGACTGGGTTTCGAACCCGCACCGGCGCGAACAGATCAGCTTCGCTGGCCACTGCCCGAGAGCACAATGCTAGCGCCGCAGTTTTATTTTTTTTCTTTATTGCATAGAAACAGTGCCGACAATAAAAGTCTAAGCACTCTTACGCCACAAAACACCAGGTCACCTTACCCCTACATGACTCCTCCTTCCAAAACATCAAAAGTCTAGGAGGCACATACATGCATCCAGAAAGGGGAGCCAGCTAAGTGGCTCTTGCAGGGCAGCATATACTCCCCGCACCAAAGCGCATTGTTCACGAAACAAAGATTTAGACGACCGTGGTTATTCGGCGTGGCGGTCCATCAAGCGGCTCTTCCAGAGACTATATAGTCCCAGCAACATAAATAGATTATATGGCACACCACAGTTTTTCTCTGCGGGAAAAAAACGGATACTTTAGGGTTTGATGTCAATGTCATTCTTAATTTTTCGTTGTAAAATGTGCCAGAAGAATATAGCATCCATGCACAGAATAAAACAATGGTCAATTGTCTCTGGTGTATTGAACAGGCGGCAATTCACTGTTCATGGCGCAAGCATCTCTTTAGCATGAAGGCATTCCTTCACAGGCAGCGTGGATGTGTGAAGTTTAAAGAAGAATGTTTTTTCTGCAGAAGAAATGCACATTCGCCTAACACGTTTTAAAACACTGGTGTCAACGAACTCCAGAAAAGGATTCCGATACAACGGTACAGGGAACAAATACTGTGTAAGTGCCTGAGTCATCTGCCTTCTGGAGAGGCTATGCAGGTAGTCTAAAGAAAAGCGCACAGTGAGGAAATTGAAGGTGCCAGCAACTTCCTTAAGTAATCCCCATAAAGGCCCCTCACGAGTGTGTCCCGTTGGTGCGAATCGGAACGGCAATTGAGCACTGAGACACCTAATAAGCACAGCAACTAAAAAAGGTGGTTTGACAATTTGAAAAAGAAAAAAATGCTGAACAAGCTGATGCGCGAATAAGTGAACAAGGCCGATTCCACCAGACTCTAGAGAAAAAAACAGGTTATCGCTACGCATGGGTTCCCATTGGGAACGCCATACGAATGTATCAAATATTCTATGCATCACCTGCACTTTCTTCCTCGCACAGTGGAGAACCTGCAACACATAGCAAGTTTTTCAAATAAAAAAATGTTGCAGACTTGAGCCCGAGAAAACACTGACAGTTCCCTACACGTCCAAGCCTGAGCTTTTCGCCTCATGGAGACTGTCTGTGAATCCCAGTAGGCGCCACTTTTGCTAAATTGGTGAAGAGGTACCCGTAGGTAGTGAAGGGGCCCGCAGTCCCAGCTTATGCCACCATAATGACTTGGCGTTGTATCTCAATGACCCAACCAAAACCCCTTGGATTTATCTAGATTAAGAGCCGCACATGATACCTCGCAAAACTGTTCAGTCAAATGCAATGACTCAAGCACACTCTTTTTGTCAGAACAAAAGAGGGCGACATCATCTGCATAGGCTAAATTCTTAATTTCACACTGCGCCAGGGAGAAACCACGGATAGATGTGCAGGTAATGATACTGAGGAAAAGTGGTTGAAGATATACGGCAAACAACAAAGGCGATAATGGACAGCTTTGGCGAACAGATAATTTCAATGTAATAGGCTTGGTTAGCTCTTGGTTAACAATTAGCCTTGTATAGCACTCCTTATAGCACAATCTTATGCCCCTAAGCAAAACATTTCCAACATTTACATGGTCTTAGACCGCAAACAAGAAATCGTGACGCACTTTATCAAAGGCCTTGGCAAGGTCAATCTGAATTAGAGCTACGTGTCCGATCTCATCTGATACTGTGTCCACTACTGAACGTGCAATATGAATACGTGTTTGGATGCTGCGGCCTCTGATACCGCAGACCGGATGCGTGCCTACTAAGTGAGCGACAACTATCTCCAGACGATTGCAAAGAACCTTTGCAAAAAGTTTGTATTCTACATTGCAGAAGGAATTTGGACGATATCCCTCAACTGTTTTCAAACCGATTTTAATCTGTGCTTTTTGGAATTAATATAGTATGTCCCGAATAGAATGTGGGGGGCAAAAAACCAACATCGTAAGAAGCCTGGAAAACCTCCATCAAGACAGGCGCTAGGCAAGTACAAAATGTTTTATAGAACTCGTCAGTAATGCCGTCCGGCCCAGGAGATTTCTGAGCGGTCAGGTCAGAAATGGCAGATTTAATTTCGTCCAAAGTTATAGTCCCCTCCACTACAGCACGCTGCTCATTGTCAAGTCGGGGCTAGGCTTCGAATAAATGACTGTAATCTGATGTCACATTTGTGCCCGCACAACCACCAAACAGCTTCCGATAATAGTCATGGAAAGCCTCAACAATACCAGAACCATCGCTGTCTGTGCAACCATCATACTGAATTTCCAATATTTCTTTAGCCAGAGCAGTCTACCTTTCATCACTCAGGGCCCGACGAGATGGTTGCTCATCCAGAAATCTACGGGTTCTAGATTTTATCAAGGCCCCTTTGTATCTTTCGGTTTCAAGCTGCTTAAGCTCTGCTTTTACGGCAGTCACATCTTCTGCATAGGCACCTGGGCTAATCCTCTCTAACTCATATATCTGAACCGAAGTACGGCCGAGCTCTCGAAGGTGATGTCTCTTCAAAAACGTGATTCTTGCTGAGGCTTCAATGACAATGTTTTTTGTTTCTTGTTTAAATAAGTCCCAATTTTTCAAAACTGAGAGGTGACCGCGTGACCACGTTTTCTTCAAGCAATTAGATACAGCACGTTTGAAGATTTCATCTGAGAGCAGGCAGCTATTCAGCTTCCACAGCTCCCATCGAGGATGTAGTATGCGCCGACTTTACCTCCCTATCTGAAGAGATGTCATGCAGTGATCACTGAAGTATATGGGCCGCACCCAGTAACCTAAAACGCTGGACAACATGTCGGCTGAAACGTAAATCCTGTCAAGCTGAGCACTAGACCAACGCTGAAAATGAGTGAAATGAATGTTGTGTCTCTTATCTTCCTCAACATCCACCAGGTTGTATTCGCATGCCAAATCAGTAAGTAAAGCAGCATTAGGGTCATATCGCTTACTTAACACTGTTCGGTCTTCATCCCTACGGGTGGCTCCTGAGCAGCAAGCACAGGACTCAAAGTAGCAGACCCTGGCAGACCCGGGTCCGGTGGCTTTGGGTCTGGAGACAGGGAATCCTGTTTGCCCGTATTTGCAGGCGGACCCCTGCCGTTATCCGGTGCAGAAGCCTTTGGTCCATCTTCTATTGGGAGCTCATGACTCAGTTCACCCGACGCTTCAAAACATCCGACACATCCATAATGTGCTCTGACACCACTTCATCCTCATGTGCCCAGTTGCCTTGGCGTAACCTGTCAGCCTAACTCATAGTTGTCTACCGTGTGCCCGAAGCGTCGGCACTGGGTGCATCGAGGCGTACGGCACTGACGCCGTACGCCATTCACGCCTCGGGTTAAACTGCAACACACTCTCGCGCTGTGCACTGCACATCGTCGTCTTCATCAACTGCGAACCAGTACCAACCAGTGGTTTAACCAAACAAGCTAAACAAATGCTTTCGCAAAGTCTACTCGATTTAACTACTTGAAAACCCTACCGCTTCTTTCTTTCTTCCTTCCTCTCTTTCTTTCCTTCTTTCTTTCTTTCTTTCTTTCTTTTTTTCTTTCTTGTGGCAGCAGCACAAAGCAGCTGTGTTTGTTTAATGCCGCCCAGCACACAACAGAGATCTGGTTTTAACGTAGAGAAGATAGCAGCAAAGAATTTCATACATATGCGCGAAGACAAAATCAACTCAGCTGACTACTCCGCAGATATATACATCGTCGACTACCCTGCCGACCTGTAAGCTCAGCCGGCCTTTATATCTGCCTGGTTCCCCTTGGCGCAATCGGCTCACTCTTAATCCTCTAGACTCGTTCTGTTGCTCCTGCTGATGGTTTCTACCATCCCCTCCTCACTACCTTGCTTCACCCTTTCCGTTCTTGCTATACCACCTACAGATAACACACCACAGGAGATGCCTTCCCTTTACGTTCTTCTTTTAGTTTATGTATTATTCTTCGGTCGCCAATGCTTCCACAACCTTCACCTGTTTCCCATGCAAATTAGCATGTGGGGGGAACGCAGAGCCGCGGCAGCCTGTTCGGTTTAATGAAAAAGAATTATGTCTGCGTTCGGTAGGTTGTTGTACTCTTTCGAGCTCTGTTAATTCGCCTTTTACAATCAGGTCCGCTGGGTCAAACCGCCTGCTAGGGGTCATTACAGTCCATAGGCACATTTTCTCTTCCAAACCACAGCTGTACGCGTTGGATGAGACACCGTACAAATACATGACGGCCAACTTGTTGAACGCGCGAGCGAAGATTATTGGAGTAGCTCTTGTTTACGTTCAGCAGCTACGACCCGACAACCGAAGCCGCGACGCAGGGTCACATTCGTTAGTTTCGGGCAACCTAAAAAGGTCACAAACAGGGTCAGAGTGTGTATGTCCCGATGACCTCTGCTGCGTCCCTTGACACCGCAGGAGCACCATGGTTTTGACCCGGTAGACCCGGCGTGCTGTAATTCAATATATCGAAAGTGACCTATCCTCCTCCATTACTTACGTAATGCGTGTCATCGACTACTAAATTACGCGAAATCTTGCGCAAACTTCGGCCTACGTGTGTTCCGAATGCGAGAGGCTGAAAAATGGTTCGCCTCCGACCCCTCTGCGGAAAAGACGGGAGTCTGGCTCGCTGGCCTTTGCGATCGGCCTCAGAGGTCACTCCCAGAGCTTGCTTTTCGGTGACCCGGTCCCGTCAGTGCGGTAATGACCTTTGACCCCACTTTATTTTCTTCGGCGCTCGCGCAGCGGTTCTGTCGCAACGGCAGACCTCGCAGGTAAAGTCCTCCGGGGCAAGTTGTGAAACAGGCCATTTTGAAGGAATTGAGCGGCCATTATTTTATTCGCTATCTTGGATTGCAGCTGCCTTCAGTAGCACTTTGAAGCAAGTCTCTCTTGTTCGCTTCAGTCTCTTCATAACCTGCAGGCCTAATAAACGCCCAGTGTGTTTTAACTTAGGGGTGGACACGTAAACCGCACCATGAGGGAAGGGAGGAAGGTGGAAGTGAAAGAAAAAAGAGAGAAGGAGGGGCCTTAGTGAAGGGCTCCGGAATGATTTCGACCACCTGGGAATCTCTAATGCGCACTGACATCGCACAGCGCATGGGCGCCTTTTGCGTTTCGCCTCCATCGAAACGCTGCCGCCGCGGTCGGGTGCAAACCCGGGAACTCCGGCTCAGTAGCCCAGCGCCCTAACCACTGAACCACAGCGGGGGGCCGACGTTGCTATGACCGATCAAAATGTTCAGCGATCAATACCGAGCGACCTCGGCATACTTTGAGCCTTTTGTTTGCCGAGAGCTGCTCTGGCTTTAAAAATTTGATTATATTTCAGTGGCGGAAGATATCGAAAAAAGATCAGGGCTTCGCAAGACTGCGTTGGTGTTGACCGAGCCCAGTGTATTTGATTGCGCACTTCCGGTTTGCATAGCGGAGCGCATGACGTAGCTTTGGATGAGATGCGTAGAAGTGGGAAAAGAACTGCCTATTTCCTTAGTGGTTAATGGAAACCGGAAGCATGAGATATAACCTAATTATGTCCCAATTAACGGAAGCGGCAATTAATATGTCAGTTAACAAGTCACGGCTAGAAAAAAATTATATATGAACTTTCGCTCGTTTGTTTAGTGACCTCAGCGCTTGTCCTCAATTTAGAGATAAAGACGTCGCCCGAGCTGGCAGCCGGCTAACAAGAGATATCTCCTGAGAGAGCGAAATCAGCCTGGACATACAGATACACATTAAACTGCAAGTTAGTGAAGTCGTTCTTAAAATATCAAGTTCTTTACCGTAATCGACTGCATTCGTTGTCGTATTCGCTTGCGACCACTGTTTTATGCTTCGTCAACCAGTGCACCGTGCAAAAGTCATTGTGTATTAATATCATTAGACTGTCGCAGCGGCAGTGGTGTTCTTGTTACTTAGATAGAGGTCGAGTGCCCGAAGCATTTTGATGGAAAGTAAATACAAATGTTTTCGAGCACCGATATTTTGACCCACTTGAAGAACCACAAGGGGTTGAATAAATCTGGCTACCGTCTACTAGTGCACCTAAAAAAAGCGGTTTATTTCTTGGGAGTCAAAATCCATTAATCAATCAATAAAGCTTTTCGTTCTCAATTATATATATATATATATATATATATATATATATATATATATATATATATATATATATATATATATAGAGAGAGAGAGAGAGAGAGAGAGAGAGAGAGAGAGAAGAGGCAAAAGTCAAAGTTGAAAACGCTTCATTTAGCCATAGATTTATTTTGAGTCGACGCTTCGCATAGAGCCTGTCCTTTCTCAAGACTCAGATATATATATATATATATATATATATATATATATATATATATATATATATATATATATATATATATATATATATATATATATATATATATATATATATATATATATATATATATATATATATATATATATATATATATATATATACAGACAAGTTAAAGGAAATGAGGGGCCCGTTTGACAAATTTATGAAGGGAGCCAACAGTCGCCGAAACCAAGGTGCATAGGGGAACGTTAATTTTTTTTTAATGTGTTATGCTTATCAGTGGGATAATAATACTTAGATTAATAAATCGCTTAAAGAAAATTACTTGTAAGCAGCAGAAAAAAACAACCATACCGCCTGTGGGATCCGAACCCACGACCTCCGAATATCGCGTCCGGTGCTCTTACCAACTGAGCTGCGGCGACGACTGTTCAATCTGCTGCTCTCGTGGATATTTATGTTTACTGGGTGTAAGCGAGCCTCGAGAGTGTTCACCAGCGCCACCCTCGACTATAGCGGCGGACGTAGCACGTCCTGTAATACCGCGAGCGTGACGTAGAACGTCATCTAATGGCGAGGGCGGAAACTGTGCGAGAGCCCTCTTATGCTACCTATGGCATCAAGACTGCCAGAACCGAGACCCTCGTTAAGCTATTAGCAGACAAGTTGAATGAAATGAGTGGCCCTTTTGACAAATTTATGAAGGGAGCCAGCAGTCACCGAAACCAAGGTGCATAGGGGAACGTTAATTTTTTTTAATGTCTTATGCTTATCAGTGGGATAATAATACTTAGATTAATAAATCGCTTAAAGAAAATTACTTTAAAGCAGCAGAAAAACAACCATGCCGCCGGTGGGATACGAACCCACGATCACCGATATATATATATATATATATATATATATATATATATATATATATATATATATATATATATATATATATATATATATATATATATATATATATATATATATATATATATATATATATATATATATATATATATATCATGGCCGCTGTAGCCGCTCCTACGGAGCCCGTCATCACACGTCCGTACGCTGCGGCGGCCAGAAGTGGAATCGCATTATCGAAGTCGGGGAACAGGAGTATAGTTAATTTGAGGCAAACTTCACAAGGTCTCCAGTTTCTCAGAGTAGCTTTGATTGGCTATTGCTACGGCTGCCGTACAACTGGCTACCACGATTAGCCGGCTCTGGTAAGTTCACCAATCTCCAGCTATTCCAAGGCTGAGTAGTTCAGTGAATCTGTAGCCTTAATTGCTTTCCGAATCCGGCTACCCTTAGCCAGTTTTACTCGGAACTATTCTCGGATAGATGCAAACTTGGTCGGGATAGGACAGATCTCACACATATCATATGGCATTGTCCAGAAATACATGATATCGATGACGAAACCAGATTGTCCAGAAATCCCGGATATAGATGAACAAACCAGAACCGAGGACTTTAAGGAGACTACTTCTAATGTCAAACCCTGAGACACAATTCGGGTTAATCCGACTGGCTTAACACGCCGCCCGGGCCAAAGGACTTAAGGCCACCGTCTAGGCGAGTATCTGTTGGGAAATAAAGTTTTACCACCACCATCACTACGCGCCTCTGCTTGAGAAGGAACGCAATGGAGTTCGCACTACTTACCGCTCGACTAACTCCGCATGCGCTTTCGACAAAGCAATTCTTTACCTTTATTTCACTTTTTAGCGTCGCGTATACATACGTGATAGTATCCGGTTTTCCGCTATTGTTTCACGAACAGATTCTAGTTTAGGCTTAAGTCTTTCTAAGTGGGTCAAATCCCCGAGGCAGTCTACCGAAGCTTCGCAAGCGCACACGCCGCCTGCATTTCAATTAGGCGGCCTCCTGGTGCGACTCTGACGCGTGGCCTGAGCCAGCCCACAGGGGGAGCTCCGCAGCATTTCCTCGTGTAAACCTTGTTAGAGACCCGAGGCGTTATTCCTCATTAAGGGCAGCCTAAAATGAGAGTTCGCTTTGCATATGTGTTTTTTTTTTTTGTAGATGCTGCGACGAAAAGCGCGCGGGATGCTGACTGAGGCTCGGCATCGCTTTATAAGCGTGCTAAGAGAGAGCGACACTGGCCCGAGCGGAAAGGAGGCGCCACCGTCGCTTCCGGACCGGCTATGGCACAACAAAGCGCGTTCGTTGGTTGTTTCGTTGCTTTCGCGTAATGCTCTAACTTATTTGCTTGTTGGCTTCAGATACGCTCGGCCCAGAGGCAATATGGAAAGAAGGCGCTAATGCTCGTGGCATAGACAAGGAAGGAAGGCTTTTAGAAGTGCCGCGGTGGAAACTACTCGAAATCATACTTCCAACATTCTTACACAAAAATTTTGAATATTGGAATTTTCTAAGTTACTGTTATGGAGATATTAAAGGCAATGGTACATTCTTCCGATACGTAGCAACATCTCTCTTTTAAACTTTTTTTCCTTCGCTGGAATTCACCACTTAAGACTGCCGTAGAAAACCAATGGGAACTTTTTTGACGATAGAAAATACGTAAATAGCAAAAAAAAAAAAATGCAAGGCTGCAGACGAAACATCTGCGGGCGTATTAATTGTTATAGTGAAGTCTTACAAGACAAGACAAAAATGCTCTCATAAACTCTTTTCCGTTCAGAAATTGCTTTTGTCCGGAATTTTTGGGTGTGCCGAAGAATACAAATAGCGAAGATCCCGACAGCATAAAAGGGAGGTCGTAGTTCTTAGCGTTCGGCATTAATTTAGAACGTTAACTGTATCACAAAGAACACAGCTATCCAGTTAAAGCATACAAATCACCAGTGACTAAGCTCATAAAAAAGAAGCAAGCTTCATCAAGCAAGACTTTTATTTGAGCTAGTTGATGGTATCGAGACATATCGTGCTATATAAGCGTACTGGCACAGAAAACGAGCACAGATTCTGTGTGTCCTGCATTGTTTGCGTTGTACTCGTTTTCTGGCGCCAGCTCGCTTTTAAGCAAATTATGTCTCTAAGGTTCATCAGAATTCAAAAACTCGCGTTCTTTTGGTATTCCCGAATATTGTTATTTATCTTGTTAAATATATGGGAATTAGTTTCATTGTAGCGACTACTTCAGAAATGATTAATTCTAGCGAGAATTCACAGCAGTGGAGAACGAGCATAACTACTTCTAGACCTATCATTATTGATCAAAACATCGATGTTGCTTGGATCGATGCTATTCGGCCTAATGGCTATTGGCACGCGCTAATCGACATGGCACCAGCGGAAATAACTGTACAGGACTACGGAAAGCGTATAGAGCTGTCAGAGAGTTGTGCTGGCTGGCAAACACAAAAAGCGCCTTATGCCAAAGCACTCTGCGCCTACAGTATAGGATGCAGCTTAAAGAAAAACAAAACCTGTTGGCAACAATATAGGACGTGGCTCGTAGGAAGGGTGCCCTATTACTCAGGTAGTCAGTCGCACCACCCAACTAAATCAATATTTTAATGTTCCCCTCTATAAAATAAATATGAGGACTCAGAATTGTTGCGCCTATTATTTTGCCTTTTCTTCAGTTAACAATAAAAGCTTCCACAATAGATTATGTTCGTGTTCCAGAGAAACAGCATGTGGAGTTCATCAATCTGGGCAGAGCTTCAGCGGAGGCTTATGTTCTGTTCGACTGAAGTTATTCCTCTCTACTTGAAGGAGCTAGGACACAAAATTTGATGGGCCAGCAAATGATCGAATTTGTTCCCTCAAGTTATCGAAACGAATTACAGCTGTTTATTCGCAGGCATTGACTCGAACATAATTTAGTAGGGCTTTCAAAATTTTAAAGCATTTTCTTTGCTTCTCGGCACATAATTCCTTTAAGCTACATACTTGTAGCTTTTCGTCCGGTCTTCGCCCCATTTATGGAAGGGGTAAATGGACTGATTGATTGATTGATTGATTGATTGATTGATTGTCGATTGGCGGTCTATCTGCGCATAAATCTATATTCAAGTAAAATGTCATCCAAGCAGAACTAAATGCTGTAACGTCTGTGTGTTCGGCTGTTTACAATCGCAGACGCAAGGCGAGATGATGCTTGCCCGCGCGTGTTGGAGGCGAGAACTACCTGCCTTCTCACTGCGTAGTGCATTGCGGATTACACGTGATCGGCGACGCTGCCATGAACTCAACGTGACATCATGCAACAGCCATGCGCTTGCGCTCGTCGAGACTAAAGCTGACGACAAAAAAAATTGCTTTTTAATTGCTAAGTCGCGCTACTCTCCGGCTTTCCCAATTTGTTTCATGGTTACTATGCCTGTAGGGATGTTAAAGGACATAATGTTGACTCGAAATACTTTGTGTCTACTGATTTTAAGCTCATCAGCCTAGCTAGGCTTCAATTGTTCGAGCCTAGTTTTTAATCGCATATGCAAAGTCGGATTTTCAGCCCTGTCTGTGCTTACGACGCCTACTAATGACCGTCAAAAACTTTATTTGAGCTCTTTTTCTACTTCACGAAGCGGAAACCGGGAGCAGGTTACTGGTTATATTCTTTTTTTATTGTCGTTTTGGGAAGGTAGACCGCTTGAATAAAATGATATCTGCCCCTCTTGGGGTTAAAATGAGCGGGACAAAGAATTACATTATTCTGCTGTCACCAGTTGGGTAAGAAAAAATGATATAAATTGTCCCTAAAATTCGCCTTCGCAAGCAACTATCTTCCCCTTGAAAAGACGAACAGTCAATAACTTCAGGCTGAATGTAAACGAAAAAATGTAGTTTCACTGCGATACTGTTTCTTAAGTACCTTTCGGAACTTACTGGAACAGACTAATTTCAATAAGATTATTCCAAAGTAAACTAGGATTCTCACGACAGGCAAAAGATTTCTGAAACTTCCTCAATACGAGAGTTTCGTGCAAAATTTGACGTCAGATGAGCTTTGTAGAACCGTTAGACATGCACGGGTTGGCGATAAATAGTAGGAAAATGTCTGACAGCGGCTTTGTTACCGGCTTCTGCTGTGGCTGCCCAAAAAAATGTGCAGGTTCTTTTTTTTTTCGGGGGGGGGGGAGTATATTCCACAGCAGATCAATATAATCTTATCAGTCACAGGGTAAACCGATTCGCAGAAAACCTGAAAACAGCGCGCCTCAACTACGGCCATCAAATACTGCACGAAAAAAAAACAACATTTGATTCAGTGTAGGTAGCAGCATTCAACTAAGCATTGTAATCTAGGCGTCCAGGAAACAAGCGTAAATTAACAAGAAAGCCTCTATGAGGACATCACGGTAATCATCGGCTGAGTGTCCTCAAAGAAGTAATTACCAGCCGACCATGACAGATGCAGCAATATTTACTTAGGGTAACCGATCAATACTGACACAATTACGAGCGACTGTGTGTATTGGCCGGCAGCTGTGCGATCAATTAGCGATACGCGGCGGAAATAGAAGTGTCATAGCTTATGCTTTCGTGACCCTAGATCAGGACATAGCGTTAGCTGGTGAGCGGGGTCAAAGGTCAGTGTACCCCTGCTCTGCACCTCTGCTTGTAATGTGCACAGCCGCACACCCGTGAGAACGCCTGAAGTCGTGAAACCGACCATCGAATACACGCAGATGTCAAAACACCTGCTCTTTGAACTGTTGAGAACTGGTGTAGAGAGAGCTCCCAGGGTGGTGTAGAGAGAGGTGGTGTAGAGAGGGGTGGTGTAGAGAGAGCCCCCTCGTTCACCCTCACGAGGGAACAGGGTGACGAGGGTGGGAGGGCCTATAGACCTCTCCAACCTGGGTGTCGCCACATTGATCACTGGGCGGGTTCGAACCCGACCGCGGCGGCTGCGTTTTTATGGAGGCAAAACGCTAAGGTGCCCGTGTGCTGTGCGATGTCAGTGCACGTTAAAGATCCCCACGTGGTCGAAATTATCCCGGACCCCTCAACTCCGGCACCTTTCTTCCTTCCTTCTTTCACTCCCTCCTTTATCCCTTCCCTTACGGTGCGGTTCCGGTGTCCAATGATATATGAGACAGATACTGCGCCATTTCCTTTCCCCCAAAACCAATTATTATTGTTATTATTGCGTGCCTGGTGGTGTGCCAATTACACTGCGCCTGCGGCTTGTGTACACGGCAGCTTATAGAACAGTAAGGCTGCGCGCAGGTCGCGCTAGGTAGCGGCAGGTTGAAAAGCAGTTCAGCCAGAAATATAGCGGCGCCCAGGTTGAAAAGCTCCGTGCAAAGTGGTCCTTGGGAGTCGTCGTACCTCTCGCTGGACTGTCGTGCGCACCTAGCACAAGCACAGTGAAAGGATTGGCACCCGTTCGCAACAGCCCGAATAGGAGGTGTTCGGCACCTGTGTGTATCGGATGGAAAGGCCTATACAGCTAGAGCCGTCAAAAAAAGAAGCGTTTTGGGGTTGCCCCTAAGAAGCGCACATGGAGGCGGCGATCATCACGGCCACAAAAGGAATAGCGCCAACTGCTATTGTCTGGAGACCGTCAGTTTCGCCGCTAGCGTCGGTCGGAATTGTTCCGGTTTACGCGGACAGGAGGCAGCAGTACATCGAACGGGGCCATCCGTTTATGCGGAGAGGCTGAGACGGCGCCGCTCTTTCTACACAGACCGACGCGCGCATTGCCCGTATAGTGCCGTATCCCATTTGTCTTCCTTATTGGCCGTCCTCCCACCACTCTCACCCTCCCACTCCCACCCCCTCCCCCTCAAACCTCTTCCGGTTCAGAGTGGGGGGAAGCTGGCCGCGCGTGAGTCAGCCGTGACATTGTTTTCGACAAGGACGATATTGAGAGACGGCGCGCAGCGCCGTTTAGGTTTTTCGGTGCCTTTTGAAGGCGTTTCGCTGAAAGGGCCTCAGAGCAAGACAGGCGAGTAGGCGTGAAGCCATTAGGCCCGCGAGCCATGTGCGGATGGGGAGAGTTTCGTTCATCCCGAGCGTTTGGTTCCTTCTTGTTTTTGCTCCCATATGACCCTCATTTATATCGGAGACCTTTCGCGTGCTGTTTTTATTATTATTGCACGCTATATTCTAGGTCAACTCTCTTCCGGTCGCGCAAGGTGTTCTGTTTTCAATTTTTTTTGCTGCTCTCACGACAAACTGCACCACGTTCGAGAGCTCGTTGTACGTTTTACCTTTTCGGTTGTTGTTTTTTTTTTTCGAAATCCAGCCCGTTTCGTAGCAAGCAGTTTTCGTACCAACTTTAATACGGGACTGCGTTATACAAATATATTTGTATTGTAACCTCGTATGAAGATATTGGCCTACTATTTTCTCGTTTTTATTTCTCCTGAACAAGGTACTTGTGCTCTCACTCATGAGGAGACGAAAGGCGGAGTAAATGTTGTCCTTTGGGAGTATGAACACCTCAACCACGCCATGAGCGAAGGAATGAAGGAGAAAGTGGTAGAAGGAAGTGTGAAAGAGAGATCGTGCTGGAAAATTTGAAAATTGTTTTAAAGGAAATGGCGCGGTATCTGTCTCACGTATTGGCGGACACCTGAACCGCGCCGCAAGGGAAGGGATACAGGAGGGAGTGAAAGAAGAAAGGAAGAAAGAGGTGCCGTAGTGGAGGGCTCCGGAATAATTTCGACCACCTGGGGATCTTTAACGGGCACTGACAGCGCACAGCACACGCGCAGGAAGTCATAGGATGCAATATCGGATGCGGCGACCATATTTGGATAAAAAAGATAGTGGACGACTTCCGACTGATTTTTATCAATGCTGACTTTCAACAGGCATTTTTTTTCCAATCGAAATGTGGTCGCCGCATCCTATATTGCATCCTATGACCTCGTGCTCAGAAGTCACGAAACATCAACACTGAGCCAAAATATGTTATATTCAAGATTTAATTTTATTTAACACGCGTTAATTAGAATAATTTAATTACGAACCCTAATGAAGGTTATATGACATTGCTTAATAAATATTCTTGAACTAAATATGTCCGCCTGAAAAGATAAGCCATATTGACAAACGCGTGGTAGTTATGAAATTTTGGCCACAAGACACTACGGAATAAAACTAAACGTCCCGTATATCAACCAACAGATGTCTTCTGGGCGTGGTCTCTTCTCGAGTATTTCTTATGGCTGCTTCACTACTCTCTGAAGTTAATGAGGAAAGGAAGAAGTGAAGAAGGAGGATGGAAAGAAGGTAGCAGCCCGCCTCCATCCCAGCAGCCTTTTGTGACTAGTCAACAGAAAGCAGCATTATTTCTCCGCTTTCTGGATAGCGTAGTCGAAAAAATGCTCCACTTGGGCATTTGATACAATCTCCCCAATGCACCGGCTATCGGTTAACCCGGCGCACTCCCGTCTGATTGTACCCTTACAAAAATTTCTTAAGACAGTCTATACAACGTCCGTAAACTTCTGTCTATAAAGTCTATAGACTCTCTATAGACAAACCCTAGAGAACAGTTTATAGGCATTAGAAATACTATAGACAGTCTATAGACAATCTATAGACTTATGGCCATAAATTTTTATTAGACTTTTGTCTACAGACAGTCTGTAGACTATGAATAACAAAAAAGAACTATATATACGAAGGCAATATAGTCTATTAGAAGCCTATAGATTGTCTATAGACCATTTTTGTTAGGGTACTGTGCTTCTTCGCGCTTTCACTGTTACTCCCGCAGTCTTTCTATCTCGTAGAAACCTTCTATCCGCTATAGATCTCTTTTTCTCACGCATACGATTTCAATCCGCATTCCCGCATCCCTTCCGCACTGCAGGTCACCAGTAAGACAGAGCCTCAGTGTGACTGCGTCTCTTCCGCTTTTGGACTCGCCGCAGGGGGGGGTGTCGGCTCATCAGCATGAGATCGCTGTGCAGAAGACGCAGGTCGTGGTCCCTGCGATGTCAGTGCACGCTAAAGAAGCACTGAGGAGAAATAAAAGTTGACCTGCATCGATAGGCTACCGCGTTCGAACTCGAAACAGGCCGTTCGAACCGAAAACGCAACGTTTGCGAGTTAGAAAAAAACCTAAAACGGGAATGCAGGTGTCGCCATCTCTGGATGATTTTGAAAGTAAAATGCGTGCGTCAAAACGATGTGGCTTTTTGGCAGGGATGGCGGACTCTACGCTACGCCGCCTGTAACTTCAACCCGGTGGAAAATCATCCTTTTCGGTAAGGACGTCACGACTTTCAGTCGACTGGCGCTAATACTTTTTGAATCCGATTTCCTCGCCGATAACTATATATTTCAGTCCAAAAGCCCTACTTCACCAGGTCTAACCGGCTAATCGAGTTCGAGTGAAGCTGGACCTTGAGGGTGACCTTTACAAATTCATAAACATTGCCGCAACTGGTATTCGAACCCGTGGCGGAACGAATAGATCAGAGGCTTCCGCATGGCATTACATTGTTTACATTGTTAAAAGACAGTTGTTGTCAATACGCGCGCTTTGTTAACCTTTAATCAAGGGGCAGAAATGGACTTGGACAGGGCATGTAATGCGAAGGGAAGACAACGGTTGGTCGTTATGAGGGTAATGGAGTGGATTCCAGGAGAATGCAAGCGTACCAAGGGGCGGCAGAAAGTTAGGTGTGCGGATGAGATTAGGAACTTCGCAGGCATAGGGTGGGCGCAGCTGGCGAAGGACAGGGTTAACTGGAGAGACATGGGAGAGGCCCTTCCCCTGCAGTGGGCGTAGCCAGACGTTTGATGATCATGTTGATGATGAATCCACCGTTAGTTCCAGTTTGCATTCCTTTAGAAAACAGCCGACTTATTCATGTTTGACTTCATCGTTCGGCTGTTCATGTTGTTCATTTTTAAAAAAATTGCGTTATTTAGTAGCCTACCTGCTGGCTCATCACGTGCTGTGTTGGCGAATAATGTCGACCATGATGCGTCGCGGTTAAAGGCGTGCACCTGAAGACAGGCGCTGGATCACGTACTTGAGGAAAATCCCAGTTAAGTCACGGCCTTGCCAATTAAGCACCTGTGCTCTCGGCGTCACGAAGGCCGACGAGCTCATCAAGCCTTCCTTATCTTCAAGATAACAGCGCTGACGAATAATCTTAATAATTATCGTCAACATCATTGTGCGACCACCTGTTGTTGTCCCACGCGGCCAGGCTTAGTGCATGCCTGAAGACGCCAAACTCCGTTCACTGGCATCGGAGACAAAAACAAAAGCTAACAACCTCATTGTTAGGCAGGTCCCGCTCCACCGCTTTTACGCAATCCTGCTGTTGCACTGTTTATGTTAGAGATGAAAGAAAAAATGCAAACCGGCTTAATCTCGCACAACAAGTTAGTCCAGGCAACAACGCTCGCGTGGAACATGCCAGTGCCAGGAAGGAAGAGGCACACTCGTTAAGGTGGCAAGTTAGACCAATTGGTAACTATCATTAATGGTAGAACTGTACTGACGAGACGGGGGACGAAACGAAGAGGTGACA
Organism: Amblyomma americanum; assembly: GCF_052857255.1. Classification (NCBI taxonomy): domain Eukaryota; kingdom Metazoa; phylum Arthropoda; class Arachnida; order Ixodida; family Ixodidae; genus Amblyomma; species Amblyomma americanum. Next base: position 39,878,946 of record NC_135504.1, read on the forward strand.
CAAAAGCAGAACGCGAGGCAAAATTTATTCATTTAAAATACAGAATGTAAAGGCACAGACACAACCGTGAATATATTTACTTCTGAAAACACAGTAAAAAGTGATGCGGCTGTCAATGGACACGCAACCTTAATCCAGTGTCACGTTATAGACAGCCGCCTCTAGAGCTTAAGATTCTGCTTTTTCAGCCTGAAATTTCTCTACGACGCAGGTGGTATATATGTATTGTGTATGCGTAGATGTCCTTTTATACTGTGTCTTTTCACAACTAAATTTATTTTTAAAAAATACAAAAAAAGTTTAAAGAAACACAAGCGACTATCTACGAGCACGCAAAACAGGCCATTTGCGGCCGTTTATAAGTAGTCGCCTGTATTCGTGAATACTCAATATGTTTTCACAACTAAAACAGCGACAGAAAGAGATAGAGTGAAGGAAAGAAATGCAAGGAGGTTATCCAGGCTACACTACACGTGGGCAGAGGGATGAACAGACAGGATGAGAAAGAGAACAGGAATTATAAGTCGCAGAAAACACGCAACATAATGGGACACAGGCGGCTGCCTGGGCGTATGCCACATAGACTACCTGTACCCGCTTATATACAGCCGCCAGCGGGCCTGAAAATTCCAAGTTTTCCTGACTAACTTACACCCGCCGCGGTCGCTCAGTGGTTAGGGCGCTCGACTACTGATCCGGAGTTCCCGGGTTCGAACCCGACCGCGGCGGCTGCGTTTTTATGGAGGAAAAACGCTAAGGCGCCCGTGTGCTGTGCGATGTCAGTGCACGTTAAAGATCCCCAGGTGGTCGAAATTACTCCGGAGCCCTCCACTACGGCACCTCCTTCTTCCCTTCTTCTTTCACTCCCCCCTTGTCCCTTCCCTTACGGCGCGGTTCAGGTGTCCAACGATATATGAGACAGATACTGCGCCATTTCCTTTCCCCCAAAACCCAATTATTATAATTACTAACTTACTAACAAAAAAACGCAGGTTATCAGAGGACAAATGGCAGCTATCTTTTAAAGGGGTACAAACGGTATCATATGTGTGTCTTCCTATTATACATGTTTGCCGTGAATTAATTAGTCGTGAATGCAATATGCCTGTTCATGTCCCACCTGCGTTTCATCTCTCGGCCATTGTCGCAGTTCTAACATGAATAAGCACTCTCGTTGCCTGTTTTTTCTCATTCGCCATTCAAGGACACCGACACCACAAACATACGCACGGCCAAGCACTCACGTACGCACGGCGAACAAACAGTCGCACACTCATAATGCACTGACACGCACGTATGAACGCCCACGCTCAAACAGTAACGCACCTACGTTCACATGCCTGCTCAAAACTGCGCCTCTATCTGTTTGCCTGTGTGCTCGGAATAGAAAGTATGGCTAAGCGATAGGCAAACAATGAAAGGGAGAAAGCGATTGGCTGAAGATATTCTCATTGGATATTCAAGGGCATCGGCATTATGCGTACGTTGCCCAGTCGAAAAAATCAGCAGAGACGCGTCAAGAACAGCTCAAAATGTTTTGTATAGTTTCGTCGTAACGAGAGAACTTTCTGTTGTTTTGTATTAATTTTCTGTATTACTTTTCTGTAGTCTTGAGTTCTGTATAGCACTTTCCTGTAGAAACTACACAAAATTCTGTCATCACAATAAAAATTCCGTTGCTAAAACAACTTTTTGGTCACAGCCATTACAGAAAATCTGTTGTGACGGCAGAAATATTTCTGTTGTGTTTTTCGACTTGGTGGTGTCTTTTGTTGGTAGGAGTCGAACCCGGAACCTCACTCATCCGAGGCGGTTGTTCAAATCACTAGGCCGCAGCTGCAGTTCAAAAAAAAAGAGGACCGCAGCAGAGGTAATCGACCTGATATTGAAAATATATTGGCAAAGGCCGGGCGTACAAAAGACCAGAGTGGTACCTTACTGTTTCAATATTGGGACGAGCATATTTAAGAGGTGAAAGGAATCACTATTCCGTTAGAGCAGCAATTCAGTCATAGACAGCTCCCCAAACATATCAGTCATACGAAGCAACAGTTATAACGCACAGGCTTCAACACATGCACGCGAAAACAAAAACACCGACGCATATGCGTGCACAGAACTGCGCTTGCATCTGTTTACTGTGTGCTCGGAATAGGAAGTATGACGAAGCGATAGGCAAACAACAGAACCGAGAAAGCAGCTAGCGAAGCGAAAAAGAAGTGGCTCGTGGGCGTGCCGAAGTTGGCTCCTCGTCTATGTGCGGTAAACAACCGATCCGAATATCGAAGCATCATCGAACCCGACCGTCGACTTCCAAGGCCGCGTCGACTTCCAAGGCCGCCCCGGATCCTGCGCGGGCGGCTAGCGTTGGCGACTCGCAGACGCCTCAAGAACTGATCATCGTCCGATGCTCCCCTCAGTGAGAGAGAGAGAGCTGCGTCTTGGCGAAAAGCGGCGGTGCGCGAGGATGCGTGCAGTGGAGATAAGGGGAAAGGGAGAGCTGAAGATATTGAAATTATGAAGCGAAAGTGAATAAAAGGAGACACACAGTATCCGCTGGTGTTGGCCTGCCTACTTCCACCAGGAAACAGATTGAGATGGTGTCAGCCTTGGCGGACCTCGTCTGTCGCATTCATTCATTCATTCATTCATTCATTCATTCATTCATTCATTCATTCATTCATTCATTCATTTGTTCACTCCTTCGTTCTTTAATTGATTCAGTTAGTGAACCAAACAATCACTAAGCAGGAAGTTAGTCAGCCTGTCAGTCAGCAAGTAAGGCAATCAATAAGCCACTCAGTCATTCACGCGGGGGCAGTGCGAAATCTCATCAAACAACCGACGTAAGCTGCTCTTCACAAGTGCAAATCGAAAGAGCTAGAGGACAAGTGATCCAACACCGCCAGCAACCAAATTGCATTAATCATCATCATCATGTGTCTAACTGCATTCACTGCTGGACAAAGGCCTCTCCCATACCCGTCCAATTAACCCGGTCCCGTGTCAGATGTGGCCACCCTAACCCTACAAACTTCATAATCGCATCTGCCCACTTTACTCGCAGACGCACACTGCTACGCTTGCCGTCTCTTGTAATCCACTCCGCTACACTTAACGACTAACGACTATCTTGTCTTCCCTTTAGATGCCCTGCCCAAGTCCATTTCTTCTTCTTGATTTCTCACTAGGATATGTCATTAACACGCCTTTGTTCACTCACCCACTCTGCCCGCTTCCGGCCTCTTAACGTTACACCTATCGTTTTCATTTGCATAGCTCGCTGCGTTGCCCTGAATTGAAGTTGAACCCTTTTCGTTAGCCTCCACGTTTCTGCACCATAGGTGAATACCGGTAAGACACACTTGTTCTTCAATTTTCTCGTGAGAGATGCTAGTAAACTGCTCGCCATCAGCTGGAAGTGCCTACCAAATGCACTCCACCCCATTCTTATCCTAGTTATTTCACCCTCCGGTACAATTAAGATCGGCGGAAACTAACTGCGCCCTAAGTACACGTATTTCCTAGCGCTTTGCTGCCTGTCCTAAAGAGCTGTTCCCTTCAGAGATCGTTGGACATTACTTTCGTTTCCTGCATTATAATTCTTAAACCCACCGTTCTGCTTTGTCTGTCTAGGCCGTTGATCATGCTTTGTAATTCGTCCCCTGAGTTACTAAGGTAATACCCGGCGTCTAGTCCTCTTTGGTGGTGAAGAAGTGACAGTGATATCAACACCTCACCTCGCTGTGTTCTCCTGATCCTGACTGCATCCACTGACGCCAAATTGACGAAAGCGCCTTCTCACTGAAAATGGGCATTTTATTTTCAGCTCAGGGCCCTCTGGTAAACATTGTCGATTGCGGGTTAGCGCGGGAGTTTTAATGCACAATGAATTCCAGGTCTGATCCTCAGTTTCTGGTCCACCGCTTTTGAAAAGAAATTTTCTGATGTCTCCCTACTTCATCAACGTCATCATAAGCCTGACTACGCCCCCTGCAGGGCAAAGGCCTCTCCCATGTCTCTGCAATTAATCCTGTCATTTGCCAGCCATGGCCACCGTACACCCGCAAAATTCTTAATCTCATCCGCCCATCTAACTTTCCGCCGCCCCCTGCTACGCTTGCCTTCTCTTGGTATACACTCCGTTACCTTTAACGGAATGGATAAGTCCAGGGGGCCGGAACAGCAGGTGCACAAATGTAAATTTTATCTCTGTGTAGAGATGTAATTTCTATATCGCTAAGTGCATGTGAATTACTTTGACGGCCTAATTAAATAGAGATGGCAATGTCGAAGATACACGTTCCGAAATCCCGTTGGACAATGACTCGTTGATCGCAATAACCTCATCCATCTCATCACCATCAATCAGCGTCGTCGTCATCATCATTACTGCCACCATCATCAAAATGAATTTGATTATATCCGTTGCAAACCTCCCCTCATCACCTGTGTGAACCTGGCGCACTGACTGGGCCAAGAATGGGATGTTAGCAAACTATCGTGCCCCCTATGTCATTCAGTAACCTCCTTGGCAGGGATAGTTGCTGGCCGCCAAACGTAGCAAGCTCTCGGCTCACAGATGGCCCCGCCATCTGTAAATATCCGCCATGACCGCTGTGAAGTGGCCACGAGTAAAGCGCAGAGTTTCGAAGCTGTTTCGCAGTTTCTAAAATAAAAGAGCTCTGATCATCACCATCGTCACATTCGTCACCACCATCGCCTGAACAAAGTGTCTTCAGTGGGAGCGAATTTCCAAACGTACGAAGGTGGCGCTCACTCCAGAGAAGTCATCATCATCATCATAATCATCATCATCATCATTTATTGATCCCTTAAGGACCCTTCACAGGGTATTACATAAGGGGGGGGGGGGGGGGCGACGTACGTAGGACAATACAAGAACAAAGCCAAAGGGGTTGAAAAAAAAGGAAAACAATTCTAGTAAAACATATATATATAAACATACAATGAGGGCAATTAGGACAACGAATACAATCAGTAACATCAAATGGGAACACAATTAAAAGAGTTACAAAGGAAAGTCTCTCACACAATCATCGCCGTGGAGAGAGAACTATCCAGCCATCGCTTGCCAAACAAAGGTAGAGAAATAAGCCGCTGAAGAAACTTTCGCGGGACGCTGCGCAAATATTTACCAAAAGCCGCGGTTAAATAAACCTCTCCATTCGATCACGCGACGCTCAAGGACACAGTTCCCTAGAACTACTGCGTCCAGGCGCTGTGCGAAGCGTTGGCATGAACGGAGAAAACTGAAAGAAAAAAAAAATGAGGGGCAACTCTCTCTGCTATGCTCTCACTTGCTTCTGGTCGGATTGGAGGGATCAGGTTTGGTTCGGTTCGCGGAATTTCTTTCGCGTTCGTTGTTTCCTGACAAAGATGGAGCGGTCTGCGACTGTCTGATGTGCTAGTATATTTTTGTTACCTTCCAGTCCCCGCGCCGTTCGAAAGTTTACTTTGGGGTCCTCGGTGTGCTCCGGGCGCCATGAAGCCTGGCAATCTCTTCTTAAAGTGGACTGTAGTTTAGTTATAAGAAAATAGTTTTCTGTTGTCGTAGTGAAAGGGCTATCACACTCTTGTTGCTCAAGCTGATGACATTTCTATTCTTTACCTTGAAGGTGACTTAGATGGCATGGACATTGTACAAGGCATTGCCTGGACGTTAGGTCTTGGCTAACCTCTAAAGCAGCTTTATCGTTAAGCCTTTATTCGTCAGCGCCACAAACAAATGCTAAATATCGAATATGTCAATAATAATAATAATTGGTTTTTGGGGAAAGGAAATGGCGCAGTATCTATCTCATATATCGGCGGGCATCTGAACCGCGCCGTAAGGGAAGGGATAAAGGAGGGTGTGAGGAAGAAAGGAAGAAAGAGGTGCCGTAGTGGAGGTCTCCGGGATAATTTCTACCACCTGGGGATCTTTAACGTGCACTGACATCGCACAGCACACGGGCGCCTTAGCGTTTTGCCTCCATATAAACGCAGCCACCGCGGTCGGGTTCGAACCCGGAAACTCCGGATCAGTAGCCGAGCGCGCTAGCCATTAAGCCACCGCGGCGGGTCATAATATTTTAAGCGCCAGACATGAAAACCGGTAAGCACACTTTTGAATTCATGGCTGTATATTCTGAATTCATGGCGGTATCTGCCATGCCGGTAAAGCATTATTCGAAAGTTCGCGAGCAGCGGTAGGACTGACAGACTGCTTACTTTCAAAAATCGTAACAGGGCACATCACACACTTGCAAAAAAGAAAGCGTCTGGCATTGCTAAGAAAAAAAACAAACCACCGTAAATTTTGAATCTTTTATTTTATATTATGCGAACGCCGACGAACACCTCACGCTTTAAGTGACGAGGCGTCTTGAGTCACGATTCCTGTACTTGAACCAGCTTGCTAACCGATCCAACAATTCCCGGTCAATCATGTAGATAGAGAGTAGACTTGTCAATCAACCATCCGGCCATTTTATCATATACTTCAGCAATAATTTAACAGCATACCTGATCTGCTAATAATTATTCAAACAATCAGTAATTCAAGCAAATGAAAAAATGATCAAATCCATTCATCAACCAACAGATAATTTCAAAACTTCTCATTCGGTCAATTGATTAATTAGCCATTCGAAAAATCGTCGTTAACCAATAAGCAAATGTCAATAGATAGATTCTTCCAAAAAACAAGGAACCTTATCCGCCGCGGTGGCTCTGTGGTTATGGCTCTCGGCTGCTGACGCGAAAGACGCGGATTGCAACCCGGCCGCGGTGGTCGAATTTCGATGAGGGCGAAACTCTAGAGGCCCGTGTACTATGCCATGTCATTGCGCGTTAAAGAACCCCAGGTGGTCGAAATTTCCCGAGCCATTCACTACGGCGTCCCCATAGCCTGAGTCGCTGTGGGACGTTAACTCCTTATAAACCATAAACCAAACCAAAGCAAGCAACCGACTGATGAGTCGTTCTAACCTACTGGTAGTAATATATTCACAAGTCTCAAAGTTACATTTGCAAAACCCGCCGCGGTGGCTCAGTGGTTAAGGCGTTCGGCTACTGATCCGGAGTTCCCGGGTTCGAACCCGACCGCGGCGGCTGCGTTTTTATGGAGGCAAAACGCAAGGGCGCCCGTATGCTGTGCGATGTCAGTGCACGTTAAAGATCCCCAGGTGGTGAAATTATTCCGGAGCCCTCCACTACGGCACCTCTTTCTTCCTTTCTTCTTTCATTCCCTCCCTTATCCCTTCCCTTACGGCGCGGTTCAGGTGTCCGCCGATATATGAGACAGATACTACGCCATTTCCTTTCCCGCCCCCCCCCCCAATAAATTATTATATTTATTAAAGCCAACGGCATAGGTGGACACGTTCAGCTGTCTTAACGCGATACCACATAGATTTCAAATACGAGGCATAACAAGAAAAAGGATAAACGCCATGGATGGAAAGTAAATGGTGCATTCGCCTCCTGCTTTCTTTGCTCTCAGTCACCCAGCAGCAAATGCCGGGCACGTGTAGAGAGCATGGCTCGGTGGTCATTATTCTGCACCTCGGCCGTCGGGTCGGCGGCCCGCGACGCTCAGCTGGGGGAAGACCGCAGTGAATCCCAACGAGCATGGCAACCACCGAAGGCGCTGCTGCGTGCAATGCATCATGCAGGCCATTGTCCTCCCCCGCATCCCGGGGAAGACGCCAAGGACGCTAGATGCCCAACCGACGCTTGAAGACAGGGTATGGGATCGATGCACTCCTCGCTCTCTCTTCTCGGCTTCGGTGGGGTGTTTCATTCCACTATAATCCGTTATTTTCCTCGAAGGACCGATCGCGGGACATTACCTAAGAAAAGCAGAATGAACAAAAAAGGCTAGAAGGGCTCCTGCGTCACCTTAAAAAAATTTCAATTCGATTTAACAGTCTAACCGCCGATTTAACAGCGCAACCAAGGAACACGTCTACCCCTGCCCCATATCTACGAGACCTTAGACGACTTTTCTGGCGCAAAGTAATTCCCGTCCATAGATCTCAGCAGCGGGTACTGGCAAATCGAACCACATGAAAGGTACTATAAGAAGACCACCCTGATCACGCTCGACAACCTTTACGAGTTGAAGGTAATTCCACTTGGGATTTGTTCTGCCCCAGCAACGTTCCAGCGTTTAATGGCGACAGCACTGGCAGGCCTCCAGTGCAGAAATTGCCTTGTATACTTAGATAATGCAGTCGTCTTCGCTTCGAACTTCGACGATCATCTGGAAAGGCTACAGACCGTATACTAGAGGCAGCCATGCCGTGCGGGTTAACCCTGAAGCCAGAAAAGGGCCGCTTCGCTTACGAGGGGCTACTATTTCTTGACCACATTGTGAACAAGAATGGAGAATGCTCAGACCCGCAGAACCCAGCTTCTATTGCACAGTTTCCGTGGCCGGCCCGCAAGAAGGCTTGGCGCCTATTCTTAGAACTGTGCATGTATTACCGACAGTTTTAAAATACTTTTTTTTGCATACCACCGAACCCCAAACGCCGCTGCGAGGCAGACATGACATTCAAGTGGGATTCTCTGCTGCGTGACGTCTTCAAAAAACTTAAACGCCGACTGGTACCCGTCAATCCTAGGGCATTTCGTTGAAGACGCAGAAAACGTGTTCCCCAGAGACGCAAGCAATGTAGAGAATGGGCGCTGTTCTCGTGCAGAAAGAAGCTGAAACTAAGCTGGGACTAAGAGCTATAAATAGGCAGATAAAGAGATTGGGAAGACAGACAACCGGTGGTAGCGTAACAGAATGGATTCCAACAGAAAGCAAACGCAGGAGGGGACGGTTAAAATTAGGAAGTTGGCGAGGATAAGGTGGCCCCAGATGGCAGTGGTTGGGTTTATTGGATATCAGTGAGGTAGGCTTTTCCATTGCGTTGGACGTAGTTGGAGTGGTGAGGATGATAGAGCAGACCACGTCGTCGCCCCTTGGACCCGCCGTGAATGACTGACGACACAGTCCAACCACAATGGTGGCGGCTCTAGAGACGCATCACCGCTGTCCCCGCGATTCACCCGTTAGCAAGAGGAGACCACCACGATCCATCACCTTGTGCGGGAATGCACAGCTTTGGAGTATACCAATTAAAAACTCCGCGATTCACCCGTTAGCAAGAGGAGACCACCACGATCCACCACCTTGTGCGGGAATGCACAGCTTTGGAGTATACCCATTAAAAACTCCGCGATTCACCCTTTAGCAAGAGGAGACCACCACGATCCACCACCTTGTGCGGGAATGC
>NC_135504.1:39888338-40004664 GCF_052857255.1 Amblyomma americanum
TAAGCTAAGAGCAAGAAGTGGGCAGATAATCAGATTCGGAGAGCAGACAACCGATGGTAGCGTAACAGAGTGGATTCCAAGAGAAGGCAAACGCAGGAGGGGACGGTTAAGATTCGGAAGTTGGCGCGGATAAGGTGGCCGGAGCTTGGGTTTGTTGGATATCAGTGAGGCAGGCTTGTTCATTGCGTTGGTCGTACTAGTTGGAGTGGTGAGGATGACAGAACGAACCACGTCGTCGCCCCGTGGCCCCTCTGTGACTGTCTAACGACTCAAAACACGCCAAACCACAACAGCAATGGCTCTAAAGACGCATCGCCGCTAGTCCGGCGATGGGCGATGGAATGGGTTTGGGATATAAGCATTAAAAACTCCGTCCCAAATGGATAGACATTCGACAGCAGACCGGCCGTGCGAGCGACATGAGGCTGACTTGATTTGGCTTCGTATTGGAAACTTCGTATTAGTTTTCTAGCGGTAGGTATACATTACGGTAGCATTTCGAGCCTTCAGCGTGGCGGCGCCGCCACGCTCTCACGTAGTTGGTCACGTGCCCCGGCGCGGCGCCGTGGCTGATCACGTGGTTCGTCGCGTGGTTGGTCACGTGACCAAGTTCCCACTCGGCCAGCTGTTGCTATCGCGTCCCTCCAGGTTTAACCAGAGGTAAACCACCGCCATTTTTTTTTCACTGCAGCGTGCATTTTTGGTACATTCCTTTGCAAACGTGGGGCACTAGTTATGTGCTAGTTCCCCGCAAGCTTTGAATTGGCTGGCTGCGAAGTGCAGCTGTAGCAAAGTGATGGCCGCTACCTGTGCTCATAATACCGACTCGATCATGGTGCATACGTATTTTTGAAGCAGCCGCCGAGCTCTCGCGAAGCACTGTAATTGAACCTTTTAAGCCTGCGGAAAAGTTTTCCTGCCCTTCCTTGGAGTAACACGGTGGTTTGGGCTAGTTGGTTGCTATTCATAATGCAGACAATCTGGGTCACGCCAAGGATAAGCTTCAGCGTGAAATTATCGAAGCCTTTTTTATTAGGAAAGCTGGTGACAATTGCGTCAGCACGCCTTCACTGTCATTGCTGGAGAATGAAATGGCTTTTTTGGATGATTGCGATTAGGTTTCACCTCATGATAGCTGAATATATTAAAACGTCGAGCTTTTTCAAATAAAATCAGTTGGAAGTGCAGCACAGTCCTGTTTGTTTGTTCCTTGTCTTCTGTGTGCATTTTATTCATGCTGCGAAACTTGTCTGCATTATGACTTCCTTGGAACTGGCGGAATTAAAGTGCACAGCGCGCCGCCAAATAAAAGGCTCATAAAGTGACCCTGTGCGCTCATTGGAAGAAGCCTCATTCGACTAGCCAACGTTTCGACAAGGTGACTTGGCTTCGTATGGGCAAGTCATTTCGAAACGTTGGCTAGCGGAATTTAGCTTCACCCCTGCCCCTTGCTTATTGTGCGTTAGGAAGAATCCCGTCTTCACTGCCCTCTCCCTGCCGTTCGTAGGCTCATTGGGGAGCTTGTTGCGCTAGGCGGTCGTTGCAAGCTATTAATAGAGAGTTTTAGCGGTCCGTCTCGCGGCACTGCCCGCTCATCGTTGTCTTGTACAGCACAAAACCTTTCTTTCCCGCTTATTTGAATGTAGTAAACATTATCTGTATTTTTTTAGAATCGTAAATGATTAGTGAACCTTCCGCGTAATTTCAGGAGCAAAGTGATCATCAAAGCAGCTTTACCGCCTCAGGTATCCGAGCCCCATGCAACGTCCCCCCCCCCCCCCCCAAACTTTCGATCAGCCTTATACGCGTTGCACAAAACGTTCACAAAGCTCATATGACTATTTTCCTAAAGCTGCTGCAGACAGCTTATAAATGCACACAACACAGTATAAGTTGAAGCAGTCACATTAATTTCTGAACAGAAGCTCTAGGAAGAGGTAGAAACAGTGCTGGTCGTGGTTGTAGCAGTAGCAGTGAAGTACTATATTCATTGTATACCTATAAGATTTCGGCAAACTGCGCTGAAGTTTCCTGTGTTGATCGCAGCGCCATAATACATAGCCAAGCGAGAGGAGGGAGCACTTTTTGCCTATTGCACGCCTCTTGCCTGAGCTTGAAGACAACAGCTTCTATACTCTAGCGAAGCTAGGCGTGGTGTGCGTCAGCTAACAAGGCTATGTCGAGATCAAGTAGCCAAGGCATGTTACCACCAAATGCGCGCCTATAATCATTCAGAATGCGGTTTCCGCGTTTGTAGCGACCCAAGGGGCTGACGGTTGCAGTTGGTGGCCACGCAGTGGAAAGTCTGTTGCATTGCCTGGGTGGTGCACGTTGCCTGAACACCTGCAATCGTGGCACGAACCATCGCGTAAAAAATCCTACAGTGGAAATGGAACGAATAACTGTTCTAGCACACAGCCAGGGTTGCTTCGTCATACTTGTGATACCTTTACCTGATTACGGGTGGAGAGCCTAATCAGGCACCTACTGTTGGTGATAAGGTCCAGGCATAAATTTTTTCTGGTCCTTAACTAATCCGACAAAAACAGTGGCGTTTTGTTGACACTCCATGGATGTCATTGCGCTTTCTTTTGTGAAATTAGTGTATTGAATTCTGGTTTCGACGTAAACGAAAGAAATTCCATTTTAATCAACGAAGCTGAAATCGTGGCATTAATGTTTTTCAGGCTATCAAGTATGCTTTCTAGTGGGTAGGCATCGGTTTTACTCATGCACGTGCCCAGAGACAGTGTACCCTCGGCAGAAGAGATGACCGAGGAGAATTACCAAAGCTCTGATAGCCAGCTTAAAGGCAATCGGAGATGAGATGGATGCGTACCAACAAGAACACTGCCACGGTAATGTCGTAGTGGTGAAGGACAGGAAATTAAATGTTTGTTTTCTCGACTGTGTCCTAGTCTCGCGACTCTCATCAAGAACATCGGTGCAAGTGCTTTCCAGCTCTTGTATATATTGTCCTGTTCTCACAGTATGGGCCCAAACGCTGAAGTGATAAACGAATCGGTCAAGAGCCCTGAAAGGACATTAAGGGTATACTTCGTATAACGAGATGCTAAACTTTAACTAGAGGTCTAGGAGGTATCACGTTGGAACCCTACCAGCATTCCAGTCGGCATTGCAGTTACTTTCACATCAAACTCACTTTTCAACTGCAGGGCAACTCCACGCGTACAGTACAGCACGCTATAGTATTTTTTGTATGAGGGTTTAACGTCCCAAAGCGACTCACGCCATGAGGGACGCCGTAGTGAAGGGCTCCGGAAATTTCGACCACCTGGGGTTCTTTAACATGCACTGACATCGCACAGTACACGCTATAGTATTGCCACTACCAAAGAAAAAGCTTCACATATGCAGAACTGCCATGCTTATATAACGTAATATCTAGCACCTGTTCATCATCTCGATTACAAATATTGGAGTCTTGTGAGAACTTATGCGAAGAATATGCTGCGTAACGTTTGATTTTTGTTTTCACCGTGGTTGTTTGTTGTTCCTTTGCATATCTTACCGCATGGCCGGCACTTTCCTTTTTGTTACATAATCTCCCTTAATCACTGCACCGCCACAGAGGTCCTAAGGTTATTCTGAATAAGGTTGAGGTGCTCATGTTATTGCGCTGCCAGCAGATAACAGCATTAGTGGTCCCTGTTAATTTTTGCCCATATTCTTTGCATGTAACACTTTATGGTTAAAGGGGATTTAACGTTCCAAAGCGATTTAGGCTATGAGGGACGCCGTAGTGAAGGGCACTGGAAACTTTCGACCTCCGGGGGTCTTTAAAATGCACTGACATCGCATAGTACACGGGCCTCTAGAATTTCGCCTCCATCGAAATTCGACCGCCGCAGGCGGAATCAAACCAACATCTTTGCAGTAAGCAACCGAGCACCATAATTATTAAGCCACTGCTGTGGCTGTATTCTGAATAAATAAACTATGTTCTGAATGCGTTATCGTATATGATCGGCTGTGAGGGACGCCTGACCGGAGTGCTCAGGGACCACTACAACCACCTGAGATTCTTTAAGTTGCGCTAACATCGCACAGCACACATTCGTTTTTGCATTTCGCCTTCATCGAAATGTGGGCTGGGCTTCCAGGATTCGTACCCGCAACCTCGTAGTCAGCAGCCGAACGCCAACGCCGCTAATCCACCGCGGAGGATGCACTGAGTTCATCATACGGTCGTGTCTCTGTTCTGTTTTTTCGACGCTGGGGAGGAGGTCCCTAGGAAAACCATGGTTTAGCAGGCTTCCAGTTGAACGGCACCGTTCGCCATCAGCACGAAGTCGTTCGTATACCCTTCAAGATTTGCCGGGGAATACATGAGGGGTAATGAAGGGTCATTGCAAGAAAAGTACAGTCAGCGGAGTTCGAAGACGTCGGTGTTGCCCCAAGGACTCAGTGATGCTCAAGTGGTAACTGAACTCGGCATTGAAGATCGAAACCAAGTTCGCCTACCACTTCGCCATAACTTCAGTTGAATAACAATCAGCTGCATGCCTGCGCGTTATTCCGCTGTGGTGCTTGCGAGACCACCAGTCCCAGTGCATAAGTGCACCCTCAGTACCGACAGTATCCGTGTCAAGCAGACGCCTTCGGAATAAGCCGCGCGTCTTCTACGTCCTTACTACAGCCTACTTTGCATACTAACGGCCTTTAACGCTCACATCCTGTTCGTTGTACATGCATTTAGTGCTCGTGTTCAACCACGAGGGGGAAAAAAAATATTACATGCCTTAAGTACAGGGAATGCCCGTACTCTGTGGCATGTAACGATGTGCGCCCGATTCGGTCGAAAGTGGGGCGATAAATTCCGATGGGTGTTGCCTTATGATCTTCGCATAAGAAAAACGTATGTCTGCCGCGAAATAAATTAGCGCACTTGGGGCTGAAGTTTTGCATTTGAGGCTCAAAGACGAACATCATCGGTGTCAAGGTATGCGGGCTGCTGATAACGTCGGCGCTCAGACAGGACTTCGAACGCTCTCGAGGGCAGGACAGCATGACTGCGCTCGTAGAAAGTCAATTAGTTGGAATACCTGAGAGCGCAAATGAAACGACATGTAATTAAGAAAATCAAAAAGAGCGTGCCAGTGCACTTACACTTCACTATGTCGCAGCACATACTAATTGCGCAGACGGTACTCGATCGTCTGATTCTTTTACGAGCCTGTGTCTTCGGCTTCTGTTGAAACCGTCTGCCTTTTTTCGCATTGCACTAAGGTATGCAGTTCACGCTTCACAGGCACAAAATTTGCGAATGTTAATTGAAACTGAGCCGTGACGAGTGAGCGAATCAGTACTGCCATGCGTTCTGGTGCAGCGAAGACTCAACCTGATTAATAATCCATCGTTAAAGCCGTCTGCTTTCATTTCCGAGAGGCCGGGATGGATTGCAGTCGCCATCAAGTCCTGCGATATTACTTCATGCCAAGTCTGAGGCCAAAGTTCGTAAGCAGCCCTCAGCAAGGGCACTTGGAACCGTTATCGAAGACGTGCTGACTGAAGACAAATTAGAGCTCGACCTGAGTACGTAAGGGCAATTTTCAGGCGCCGTCCAGAATATCTTCTTCGAGGGGCAGCACGAGCGCTAAGTTAAAGAATCCGGAAAAAGCTCCTTGAGCTCCCTGCAGTCGCGACAAGCAACGATTGGCTAATTAACAGGCAGTAGCCACCCAAGGTCCTGCGACTGAAAGGAAAAAAAAAAACACAAGGACGACTGGTCCAGCCTTTGCCTTGCGTCGAAAGAGACCACGCTCTTTCCATGTGTCGCATTTATTACACGTCTTCTTCCGTCTGCGACATAACGGTGCTCACGAATCTGATCCCGATGCGCTATACTGAGCTGCCCCAGGGCAACGATCCAAAAGGCGAGCTGGGCGCCACTATCAGTTCCCGCCCGCGCGCGCAGTATAAAAAGCCATGGCAAAGCACTGTGTAAAAAAAAAATATATTCAGTTTCTCGTCTTCTGTTTGTTTGGTTTTGTTTTTGTGATTGAATTATAGTTTTTTTTTCTTCCTGCGGACTCCGTAACACGCCGTACCACCTTCCCACACGTCGCAGCGTTCCGTTTCGCGTTGTCGTCTGCTTGGGATTCCGAGCAGACGGCGCGGCGAGGAGCGGTCGGCTGCGAGATCGAGCCGTTGAGAGATGAGAGATACTGAAACCTGTTCGCCCCTGCGCCTTGGTTCACGCTGGCTTGCGCTGACTTCGCTTCGGTTCTCTGGAGAATCTCTTCACTGTGAAATCCTTTCTGGACGTCAACAATGTGGAAAGCGCCGGAACGAATAAAGAGAGTTGGGGACGTTGTTTTGTCTCGCTAAAAAGAATTCAAAAGTGGGTTTGTGCGGCCAAGTTAGAACTTTACTGCCGAACACAGTGTGGTTGCAGAATTAGCCTAAGCTCCTTTATCATATCAGCTGAGAAATGTTGCTTCAAAAGCTGAATATTCCTTGTGTCCACTTCACGAAGGGTAGCAGTTTGATACCCTGCAGCTAGTAGCGGCAAATGAAAACTGTCACAGTCCTTCATCACTGGAATGTATTGCTAGTTTTAACTCTTAATTCATCTCTCAAACTGTTATATTTTTGCATTTTAATCTCTTAGCATTACCGTCACTTTCACGAAATCTGTTCGTCTGCGGCTGTCTAATGCCGCCTCCACAATCCAGTGGTCCTCCACCCATTAGCCACCTACCTTCACCGCCCAGAAGCCACCACCAGCCATCGATCACCCGCCTCACCCTCCATATGACCCTACCCACCACCAATACACTCACTTACCCTCTTCAGACTTCTCCGCCCACGAGACAGACAGACAGAAAAACTTTATTCAGCAAGTGAGTTTTAGACCCAGCTGGGTCTCTGAGCCACTGCGCGGTCCCGCACTGCATCAAGTAGGTCATGCCGGGACATGACGTCGGCAGCCCGAGTCACCGCAGCAAGCTGCGATGTCGGGTCTGCAGACATGAGCAGGACCTCCCAGTCCTCCCAGCTCGAGATGGCGTGCTGTCCCCGCGGAGGAGGGTCAGCAGGGCAGCCGAAAAGGATATGGGAGAGTGTGGCATGGGGGTCACCGCATAGGGAGAATGCAGGGGATGTGCCGCAATAGTGGGATAAAAGCTGATGGGATGACAGAGAGCGGGTCTGGAGGCGTCTGAAGAGGATCTGTTGGGAGTGCGTAAGAGAGGGGTGGGGAGGATGGTAAGTCCGACGGTCCAAACGGGATATTTGCGTGAGCTCCGCAAAGGCGTGCGCCCGCTCCCTCGAGAATCCTGGATCGAGACTGTCCTGAGCCCGGCAAATCAGACCTCGGGCCAATTTATCGGCAGCCTCGTTTCCAGGGTTCCCAGAGTGAGCCGGCACCCACTGAAGCTCTACCCTGCGCGGTAATTTTTTTAGTAGGGGTGTTAAACAATTGCCACGCAGGGGCGTGAATCCTGCCCCTGGCAAAGTTGGACAGAGCCGTTTTGGAGTCGCTGAAGATGTATTGGGCGTCCGAATGTGCAAGGGCTACGGCGATGGCGGTCTCCTCTGCCTCCTCAGGCGTAGAGCCCGAGGGAAGACGGTGAGTTAGGGGGTGAGGTAGGGTTGGATTGTAGGCAACTGCTACCGCTTCATGCGCTGTACAGGTGGCATCTACCCAAACGGCATCGTGGGCTTGCCCATAATACTTATGGAGGGCATTAGCGCGAGCTTCGCGGCGAGGGATGTGATATTGGGGATGGACGTTTCGAGGAAGGGGTTTCACAACGAGAGGTGTATGGATGTGTCGAGGGATGGCTATAAGGGTTGACTGGTTAGCGGGTATGTTGATGCGAAGGGAGGAAAGTATATGGCGGCCAGTGGCGCTCGAGGCAAGTCTAAGGTACTGTGTCCGAAGGTGCGCGTCAACTAGTTCCTGAATGGTGTTATGCATGCCTAGTGCAAGAAGTTTGGCTGTGCTAGTGCTACGAGGTAGGTTTAGGGATGCCTTAGTCGCAAGGCGGATCATTGCGTTCACGCGTTCGGTTTCCGTGCGGTTGAATTTGATATATGGGGTTGCGTATAGAATGCGGCTAAGCGGAAATGCGTGCACTAGTTCCATGTTGTCCGCTTCGTCTAAACCCTTGTTAAGGGAGGACACTCGGCGTAGAAGGTGCAACACGGATTGCGTGGAGGCCTTGAGCCTTTTAAGGGTATGTTCATTTCGTCCAGAATCCTGCAAGTCGAGGCCAAGGATGCGGAGGGCGGGTGTGATGGGGATGGGGGATCTTTTTAAATTGATTTGGATGGGCGAGTTAGCGCTAGATTTTGGCCTAATTAGGAAGAGCGCGGACTTAGATGGGGAACATTCGAGCCCAATGGATGACGCGTGAGAGGAGATGGTGTCTGCTGCTAACTGAAGAGTTTCCTCATTTTCCCCGTCAGAGCCATGAGTGGTCCATGTGGTAATATCATCAGCGTACAGGGCATGCTTTAGGTGTGGGATTAGAGCCAGTTTGTGAGCTAGGGGGATGAGAGCAACGTTAAAGAAAAGGGGAGAAAGGACCGCCCATTGAGGGGTTCCGAGCTCTCCGAGTGTATAAGGGGATATGGTAATCTGATCTATGTGCAGGGAGGCAGTGCGGCCCGAGAGAAACGCGCGAGCGTAGTTGTAGGTTTTAGGGCCTACCTGTAGAGCCTGCAGTTCCCGTAAGATGGCATCGTGTCGAATTCTGTCAAATGCCTTAGTTAGGTCAACTGCCAGGATAGCTTTAGTGTGGTGGGGGATGGTATCATCAAGCACGTCATGCGCAATTTGAAGTAGGGCGTCCTGCGCAGATAGATGCGCACGAAATCCGAGCATACTGTGGGGGAAAAGGTGGTTGTCTTCTATGTACGTTGTTAGCCTAGCAATAATTATGTGCTCGAAGGCCTTGCCTAGACAGGATGTAAGAGAAATGGGACGGATGTTGTCTAGGGTGATAGGCTTGTGGGGTTTGGGAATAAAAATAATTTTTCCATGCTTACACGAGGCAGGGAGAGTACCTGCCTCCAAACATTCGTTAAAGTAGTTGACTAAGTCAGAGATGGAAGCATCGTCAAGGTTTCTGATAGCTTCATTGGTAATTTGATCATCTCCGGGAGCGGTATTCCGTAATTTCAATAGGGCGGCGCGAAATTCTGATTCTGTAATAAGGGCGTCAAGCTCGGGCTGGGGTGGGCCTGCATAATCAGGATACTTGCAAGGAAGACAGGGGGTTGTATAGGTGCATTTCAGCTGGGCGAGGAAGGCGCCGGTATCCTGCCGATGGTTGTGAGCGAGGCGGCGAATGATAAGGCGCGTCTGAGATTTGGATTGCGTGGGGTCTAGCATATGCCGTAACAGATGCCAAGCGCGGGTTGTGGAGAGATTGCCGCGGAGACCGTCACAAACCTCAGCCCAGTTAGGTTTGCAAAGAGTGGCACTACATTGTATTATTTGGGATTGAATCTGGGCAAGTTTGAGTTTTAGTCTCCTATTGTGCTTCTGAGTCTTCCACCTTTGCGTTATGTTGTCCTGTGCTTGGAGGAGGTGGGCGAGCTTGCTGTCAATAACAGGGGTGTCTGGCGTAGAGTCGAGCGTTTGAGTGTGTTGGCGAATGTCTTTTTGCAACTGAATAATCCAGGTGTCTAGGTCGAAGGGGGCCTGTGTTGGCTGCGCTTGTCTAAATTTGCGGAGCGCGTCCCAATTAGTGTGCTGAACGGTAAATTTGCGCGGAGATCGGCGATAGTTTAGCTTTATTCGAATTAGGTGATGATCGCTGCCTAGTGTGGAAAGCATTTTTCCCACTGCAGGCGGTCCAAGTTTCTACCAAGCGCGAGGTCTGGGCTAGTATCGGCAGTAACACTGTTACCAATCCGCCTAGGTAAGCTGAAATCATTAAAGATGGTCAGGTGGAGCGCCAGCATCTCATTGTATAAACTGCGCCCACGAGAAGCCCAGCACTGGAATGAAAACTCGACGGCGAAGTGCAATTCGTAGGCGCAAGCGAAATGTACAACTGATACTGCTAACGCAGGTTTCTAGCATCACATCGTGTGATTGCCTATGCATTATTTGTTTCTGCATCTGCTTCAATGATTTTCTTGCTGGGCGCTAGTGCGTTTTTTAAATCTTATTGGAGTTTGTAACCCGAGCACAGTTCACGTGACTGCCCACAGGCTTCGTGACAGTCTGTTAGCTTCCGAATTTTGGCTTATCAGACCGTCGCTTTGCAGTACATGGACCGTGGCCAAAATCGCCTACACCCAACACCTTACGAAGACGAATGTCCATGGTGTGGCGACACCCCAACCCTAACACATATCACATGAGCATGTCCCCAAAACCCCCACCATCTAACGCCGCGTAATGCGGCCCTGGAGCTGTGGGCGATGAAGCTAACCAGCGCACGCCTCGACGCGCTCCTTCTCATCGCCAGAAGGTCGGTAGAAGCCTCTGGAGCGGTGGACTGTGGGCCCACCCACAGAGCTTCAGTCACCACCCTCTTCAAATGAACGTTTACTCATTCACTCACTCATGGCCAAAGCGTCGGTGGAAGTTACTGGAGCCCTGGACTGAAGACCCGCTCACAATCCACTCTGGTCTTTCTTTTTTTTTTGCAATCAAAGTTTTTTTCTCTCTCTCTCCGAGAGAATTTATTTTCGACAATAAATTCATTTACCCACTAACTCACGGGAAGCTTCCCAGCTGCTATCATAAAAAAGCTGTGGCATTAACAGATCCCTTTCCCGTTTAATATGCCTCTGCAGGAGCGATCCCCGACGTGAAAATACGCCTTGTGTGAACATCTCGCACAAGGACGATTAATGTAATGACGGGTATTGAATGAACTACCGTACAGGTTATCGCTAAGGTGTAGTCATTCGCTAAATTATTTCATGAAGTCATTAATATTGTTTATTTCGCACCCGGCGCACGGGAGATTGCGTAAGTTGTAGGCAAGGCGACGTGCAAGTTAGACAACAAGCTCGGCTTTCCAAATGAGCTTTTTGTATATCGAGACCGTGATAGCCGTGCTCTTGGATTTTTGTGCGTTTGCTATCACAGGTGCTTCGGCATTCTCCGGGTCATTTGGTAGTCGTTTGCTCATCACTAAACAAACTCTCCCGAGGTTGCATACGGGAAGGAAATCAGCCGCTACAAAGAGCGCCATCACCAATGAGAGGGCGCCAACACACCGTCGTGCCCACCAAACTCATGGCACAATCATTTCATGTAGAGAAAGACTACTGCGTTAGGAGTGTTAAAAAGACAACAATCGTTAGATAAGCTTAAGCAAGCATAGCAATATGATAATGCTGTACAACATTTTTCAACGCGATAGCATTTAGGAGCTCGTGCCTGAGACTTGGCTCTGACGTCATGCCACGTGACTCGCCACAGCTGCGCGCGTTGAGCCGACGGCGTTCGCTCGCCTCGCAACTATCGAATCACGTGACTCGCTGCGCCTCGCCACAGCTGCGTATGCGTAGCCGACGGAACTCTCGCAACTGCCGGAAATCGCGTGACGCGCCGTATGCTACATAAAAGCGTGTGGCGTGCGTTTACCTTCGTGGGACATTTAGGTTCGAAGTCCGGACCCCGTAGAATATCTGATACGGGTCCCAATTGGACTTATTTTCGGAAATGTGGCGGAGAGTTTGAAGGTTGCTTCACTTCCGCCACTGGTTGGCCCGGTATTTCACTGCCTCCGGGATCGGCCTGGGTCTTTATACCGCGCGTCTTTACTATCCTGTCTTTCTATCCCATCTTTCAACTATCTGCACGTGGTAGCGATTGTGGCTCGGCTTGAGCCAGTGGGCAGGCCTGTGCACTTTCCTTTTCTTTCTTTCTGGCAACAGACAGACAGACAGACAGACAGACAGACAGACAGACAGACAGACAGACAGACAGACAGACAGACAGACAGACAGACAGACAGACAGACAGACAGACAGACAGACAGACAGAGACAGACAGAGACAGACAGACAGACAGACAGACAGACAGACAGACAGACAGACAGACAGACAGACAGACAGACAGACAGACAGACAGACAGACAGACAGACAGACAGACAGACAGACAGACAGACAGACAGACAGACAGACACCTTCGTGGGCTTACCTTAACAGAGCTTTCGCCAGTCTTACTATGTTAAGCCGGGTTGAATCAACCTCAGGTAATTTGTGTACACTCCTCGCCTACTTTCCTTGCTCCGAAGTCATCACGCTACTCTTCTTATCACAATTTACCATCCTTGGTGCTAAACAAACTTGATGAGTAGAGCACAATGTAAAACTGTCGCTGTCCACTTCAGGCAGAGGAGAGGCCGTCATAAAAAGGAATTAAGCGACGTAAGCTTTTCTTTCTACACGTCCATCCACCTTGCCTGCTGCGAATCCGTTACGCTTTCTTTCCCTACTGACGTTAATATCAAGGGCTCTGTAGAAGTGCGATAAGCACTGTGGCGAGTTAACAAGAACCGCCATCTCTAAGCTCCAGACAGATGGCGCCCCCTGAATTCTGTTAAGCAGCTTATCCGTGTCCAGCGTCGTTAAGGCCGGCGATATGAGATGAGGGGATTGTCGCGCCACAAAGCCGAGCCTGCCTACAGTCCGCGCATTGTGGCCCCACAACGAAAACGTTCTCGCAAATCTCCCCACCGTATCATCACAATTCAACGGCCCGCTTTATATTACTACTGTGGTATCGTGCGCCGCGCATTTTAAGAGGAAACGTGCTCAGGGAGAAGATATTTTCGCAGATTAAAAAGCGTTTGTTTACTGCCCAGGCCACACGGAGAAGAAAAGAGAGTGATTCGGCACGAAATAACGGGTCCGGGACTCTCCGGTCTATCGGGCGATAACGTACTACTGTCGGGAAAACGATTCAATGGGATCTCCGCTCGGCGATGAGGGTGCGAAAGGTACCGTTTATACTTCTCACGGTGACATTTCCTCCCCGTAATTTCTAGTACTTGCTTGCTTTCCGGCATTTGGGTGCGGTTTTTATGGCAAGGACTGCTGTAGTAAAAAGTCCGAGGGAAAACGGCGTCTGCATCAACGCTGTATGTCATAACTAAAAGCTCTGTGTGCCCCTGCTAAAAAAAAACATAACGTTGCAATAATAACCTGGGTACATTAAATGGATAGGGACAATAATTCACAGGGACAACTAATTCTTTAATGTGTCAGCAATGTGATAACATTAGCAGCTGTTGATCTTTGCCGGAAGTGACGTAGCCTCAGGCTCGGTGCTACCTGGAGCTATGTAACTTCTACCTGTTGGAGACAGCCGAGGCCAAGAGTTACCCGCCGTCGTTTATGACGCTGAACCCGTCACGCAGATGTTAGCATAAGCAATCAAGAGAGAAAATTAGAGGAATGCACGAAGACCTAACAGCATGGCCAGTCTGTACGGCCGTTGAAGAATATGTGAAAAAATTCGAGCACATGCAGTGTGTCGCCGTATGGATGCATTATTCACAACGGTCTCCTGTGGTCATTGAAGTCGCTTCGTTCACACTGCGGAAGTTTGAGCTCATTAGGTTTCTAATTAAAACGAAGGGATGCGAAAATTTTCTTTAAGTCCGCTTGTTTAAAATTCATTACAAAAGAGGAACACAGAAAGCGTCGCCCAAGTGGTGGCTTGCGCATGCATGGCGAAACTTGCGCGGCTAAAGCAGTCACGATATCACTTCATCTAGACGGGCCAGAGGCAGACAACGAAAACCAAAAGAAAACGGTCTGGCAGCAGGAAACGGCACGACGCGCCGTCTGCGCATGGAAGCAGCGGCGCGGCGAAGTGCAATGTCACTGTTCCCGGCCTCTGCACCCAGGGGATGGTTTGTATCGCTGATCAGTGCGACAGCGCCGAGCGCCCGTGAAAAGTCCTGCAGCCGACAGTAAAGCGCATGCGCAAGCAGATGACTCGCGGCTGAATGATAGCAGATGACTCGCGGCAGATGACTCGCGGCGTTCATCCATGGTTGCTGCTAGCAACGGAGCTTATTTTCGCCATACAAGCAGCCGTGCTTCTATACACGACTTAGTGCTCGTTGCCAGTGGGTTACTGTCGTCTTCACCGTCCAGTGGAAACTCGTATGAGTCGTTACACTCACGACCGACTGACGACTGCCGCGGAATGCACCGAGCCAGGCCGTCGGCATCGAAGGTGAGTGCGAGGCTAAGCCTCGCGGCGAGGGTGATGTGTCCGTGAAACCTCCTCTTGGCTGTCAGAGCAAATTTAAGGCTGACTCTCGCTGTTTCCGCGAGCATTGGATAATACTCACCAAGCAACATGCAGCGTATAGAGGAGAGTTTCTTGAACCATCGCCATCGGGTTCCTGGTCCTTGACGGAAGCGCGGTGAGCTATAGGATTCGCGGTGCATGCAGCTTTAGGCTTAGTTCACTATAGGCAGGTCAGCTGTAGGTATTGAGCCAGCGAGGAACTGCATATATGCTCCTCTTTTCTCGCTGCCTCAAAGGGGTTTAAATATGCGAGCTCACTGCCGTTTCTATCAGGGAACAAAAACCCTTTCTTATCGATGCTGCGACCAAGCCACCATGTCATGCCACTGAACGCCCAGGGGCGGATATGCTCTTGAGTGACATGCGGTTTGTGGTCGTAACAGCGCTCGGAAATTCTCGCCAGCCTCGTTCAGCAACTCCGAAGAACGGACGGTGCCTGCGGACTGCGGCACATCGCGTTTCCGCTGCAGCCAAAGTTGGTAATTCCCAATTCCTACTTTCCTCAGCCCCGCGGCGTAAGGCTTCAGTCGCGCCCACTCTGCTTCCACGGTGAGTAGTAGTATGTGCAGCTGCGATATGCTTGCGTGTCTGTCACCCTTTCTTTTTCTTTGCAGATGTGCTAACTGCAGCATTCTCATGCTTGATCTAACGGCACTGGTGCATTCGGCCCGCGATGACATCTGGCCCGATATGGTAGTTGTGGGTCGTGCAAGTTCCTTTCATGCACCCTCTGCCTCCCTCCACAAACGCTCTACTGTCAGAGGCTTCGGATACAGTGCATCAGAGCGTCCAGTTTTCTGCGTTTTCAATGAACAGGACCAGGACTTATCGAAACGGGAAGACTGGCATGACCGTAGATGAAATCGGTACCTCCAACGGCTGTATCAACACCAGGTGCAATTGAAGGGGATCGAGGATGCAGTTTTGTCGAAGTCCCGACAGTAGAGCTAGTGTGCAGCGTGACTCGTCGGACGGCTTTGGAATGCTCACGGTTGCAAGAAGGCTTAGTCGGGCTGATTGGTACATGTTGACGTAAATGACTGAACAGCGCTAACAGACGGAACAGCAGAGAAGAGCACAGCCTCTTCCGTCCCGCCTGTTAGCAGCGTTCAGTTATTTCCAACCATGGTTGCCTTTGGCGAAGATTCCTTTTTATCTTTGCAGATATGACGCCTTAGGGTCTCCCTTGGACGCAGAGAGCAAGGAGCCCATTCAGAAGTCCGAGCTGGCCCCAGTCCGGCATCCATGCACGGCGCAAGATGTTCCCTTCCTGCCTCGTGTATGCTCCTCCCTCTTGCCACAAGCGGTGGGCTGTCCAGAGCTTCTACTGCACTGCATCGCAGCGTCAAGTTTTCTCAGTTTTCTGTAAGGCGAACCACGACAGACCGGAGCGAGATAAGCAACATGGTTGCAGATGAAATCCCCCCTCCCTTTCTTATTCAGTCTTGATACCAGGAGTTCAGGAAGGTTGGCGCAGGTGAATCGAAGCTCACGTGGTATACGCCCCTTTTTGCTCCCGACAGTACGGGAAGTATGCAGCGTGTCAGAAAGGAGTGGAAACGGAGTAAGCTCTCCTCTAGCGCGTTCTTTTTTATAAACGAGAATGCACTAGATGAGTTTCCTTCCTTTGTACTCCCCCATAGGCGTATTCGCGTTCATAGTGTAGCATGCGCCCGACATCCATGTTTTCCACGTATCCTTGTAGACACGCCGCCTTATGTTCTCGGTGCGCCTCAGCAAATGCGAGCTCAGATCTCTGGCCTGGTCCGGTATCCAAGCGCCGCGCAAGACGCCTCCTCCCTCCACAAGAGATTTATCTACTTACAAGCCTGTGTTATGGATCTACAACGCTTGACGGCGCACGTAACACTTGGTCTGTTTACCCTTCATTCAATATAAATTATTTCCTCCCTTGTATCTGCCTTCCTTAGTCGTGTTGCTACCAGTCAGCCATGTTGCAACTACACTCACCAAATCCAGCTGCAGTTAGTGCCCTTATTTAGGGCCACACGCTTCAGAGTTAATCTGCACTTCACCAAGTTCACTCGTCTTACATGTATTGCATTTCACTGGAGTTATTGTCATAATTCAGACGGCAAGCTTTACCTTTTTGTGCGTAATATTCTTCGTATACACGAATGCTATCCTCCCTGCAAACCTCTCGGTAACACCATTTGGGCGAAAGATGCTTCCCTTTTCATACATTTCTCCGTTGTTCTTTAAAACTTTTGATGAAATGATCGGATATTTGGCATTACTTTACAAACTCCCCAACAATTTCATCCAAATAGCTCATTCTCTCATTTATTGCAAATTATGTTATACCTCTGCCTATGCAATTCCAAAACTAAAAGGCCTTCTCATCAGCGGCGTCATTCCTTATCCCCTGTATGTGCGAATTGGCAACATTTCCATACTTTCAAGGGGTCCTCTTGACCATGACGAGGCAAGGTGGACGTCGTTGTTGTTGTTGTTGCCCTCATATAATAGCACATGCCCATATAGGGGGACTGGCCAAGAATTGGGGGCACAGAGTTTTTCAGATAAATATTTCCTGGACGAAAATACAATGAATGCTGAGGAAGAAAGAAGTAAACAAAAAGGAATAGCGAAATGAAACGGGAAATGCATAACGTACGGAGGAGGTCGAGACTGATGTTTATAGCTCTTTTTCGGCGTGCAAGGTTACTTTTTTCTCTGAAATATTTTAGTCTCTGTTTGCCTACTTCGCTTGTTCTTTCCATACCTTTCTTCTTTCCTTACGTATTTCACATGTATGCTTATATCAGAGCATTTCAGTTTTTCTCTTCGAGAGTATACAGGCGTTCAGTGTGCTTTCTCTTGTCATGAGTTATAAGTGCACAAGGTTGGATAAAAGAACAATTACTGGGAGGAGGGACCAAGGAGACTTGTTGAACGTGTTCAGAAGAGAAAGGCGTAGCAAGCATTGCAAAATAAAAAAGAATGGCACAACGTCTTGGCACGTGCACAGAAGGTGTCAGTGACCCTCTTGCGCTGCAGAATACCACGACTAAATCTTTATTTACGTCCATCGGGGTTATCTATGACCAACCTTCGTGAGACTTGATATGAAATTGAGTCCATAGATCACTTTTTCCTCTTCTCGCGCCCTTTCGCTTTTCTCTCGTAGAATTTACTTGTAGATCCCCCTCAGACGACGAGGGCTTTATCTATCCCGATTCTCCTCTCCTTCTAGGCAAGCTCCAAGAGATATGCCCTGAGACTAGTGTGCGATTATGTTCACGACTATATAATTACATCAGGTAGATTCCTCTGCTAGAATGAGAATTCACTGCCTATTCGTCTTTTTTTAATTTTTTGGAAAAAAATTCTAGTCGAAGACACAAAATTATCCAAATACTGCTCTCCTTGTCTTGGCGGCTGCGTTTTTATGGAGGCAAAACGCTAAGGCGCCGGTGTGCTGTGCGATGTCAGTGCAGGTTAAAGATCCCCAGGTGGTCGAAATTATTCCGGAGCCCTCCACTACGGCACCTCTTCCTTCCTTTCTTCTTTCATTCCCTCCTTTATCCCTTCCCTTACGGCGCGGTTGAAGTGTCCAACAATATATGAGACAGATACTGCGCCATTTCCCCAAAAACCAATTGTTATTATTATTGTACATGAATACGTTTGTATCCGCAATGCCCCGTGGCCGATTCCCCGCAAGTGGTATGTGCCTTTAAGCCTGAGGACATCATCATAATCATAACATTCTAATAGCCGGTGGTGCAACGCGGCAAGCGGGTGACTCATGCGTACCGTACCCCAACGACACACCGCTACCCTTTGTCACAGGGCAAACGTCCGGTCACTCGTCGTCGACCACTGACGCCAGCTATCCTTGAGATTCGACTTACCACAGGGGCAAATGTCAGGGGGATTCCATTTTTTGCTAGAAAATACGTTTACTGGGCCTATAGTGACGTTGGTTCGGTGCTGTCAAAGTGCGCGCGCAAATCCCCTGCTTGTTTCATTTTGTTTACATCGCCTTTCGTGTCTGCAGCTGCGCTGGCTCTGGCTTTCCCGTACTGCACACGCCAAGTGGGCATGCTATTTCGTGTATCGGGCGTGGCCTCTTCTGACCTCGTATCTGGCTCTGCAGTGAAAGCCGCGTGTCGTCCAAGATGTTTCTGTTCCTCACGAGCACTGTGATAGGCTATAGAAGAATCTCGTTGTCCTCCTGCATCTTGAATAATAATAATAATAATAATAATAATAATAATAATAATAATAATAATAATAATAATAATAATAATAATAATAATAATAATTGGTTTTTTGGGGAAAGAAAATGGCGCAGTATCTGTCTCACATATCGTTGGACACCTGAACCACACCGTAAGGGAAGGGATAAGAGAGGGAGTGAAAGAAGAAAGGAAGAATTAGGTACCGTAGTGGAGGGCTCCGGAATAATTTCGACGACCTGGGGATCTGTAACGTGCACTGACATCGCACAGCGCACGGGCGCCTTAGCGTTTTACCTCCATAAAAACGCAGCCGCCGCGGTCGGGTTCGAACCCGGGAACTCCGGGTTCGAACCCGACCGCGGCGGCTGCGTTTTTAATGTGCACCGTTTCTGAATTAAGCATGCTCGTTCCACGAACGGCGTGCAACTCCTTAAGCATGTTCTTCGAGCAACGTGCCCCACGGCCTTCATCTCCCGTCACGGTACCAGACTCTGAAAAAAATGAAATCTCCTGTGCTTTCTAACACGGTCTCTTTCAAAAGTTTTGCCAATAAATCCTTTGCACAGCAGTTTTATACGAGCTTCTTGTCGCCACTTGAGTGTTCGCCGACGCCAGCTGGCTTGAGCGTGCTTTGTGGTTGATGTGACCATTACGCTTCTCAATGCTTTCTGGCGATACTGCAAAAATGAAAATCCACTCCGAAATCTCGAGGTCCAGGAGATATATACCTTTCCATTAACGGGTTCCTGGGCGTTGCCACATTGCTCGCTGGGCTGATGTGTGCACTTGGCGCTAGCACGGTGCAAGAGGCAGTGGAACCAGTTTGCAACAGCCCAGAGAGGAGGCGTTTACGACATCCTCCTCGCCCGATGGAAAGTTTTACATATCCATAAATAGTCTTTAAACAATGGATTCAGCGGCTTTGTTTCGCATTGTTTTGCCCTAAAACTAAGAATTAAAAAGTAAAATCTAGGCACTTTGTACATACCGACTCAATCATCAGTCAGCGGCCTGAATTTCCCTCTCGTGCGTGTGCAGTGGGCTAGGTTTTCGCACCACCCCTCCAAGCTTACGAAATGCGCATCGGTGGGCAGGTTGGCCCCAATGCGGCAGTCTCTCTTCTACTGGCGTCTGGCAGGATTTCCTGGCTGCAATTCTCCTAGCACTCGCCTCTCATTAGCTACTTAGGGGTTCTTGAAGAGTTTTCTGTTCTTTTCACGGCGCCGAGATTCTCCCGGCACAGTTTATCTTAGCCGCTGCCGTTGGAATTACCGTACTTAACAAGCTGCTGCCATTGATCGGCTACAGCTTGAGCGCAGTACCTTTGTTACATCTTGGGCACATTGTTGGCTTCTGAAAACTTCGGAGTGATAAGCTTAAAGGGTCCAAGCGGCTGGACACAGCCCAAAGCGAACACAGTATACAACTGTTTGCGCTTTGTGCTACACAGTAACATCGGCACACATCCGCAATAAGGAACAAGTTGAAGTATAAAACGGCTGATTGCGAGGGTGTGAGAGCGAGAGCCGACAAAGTCAGGGTGAGGGATGGCCAGAGAATTCGAAAATATGAGGGTAAGGGCGAGGGAGGGACCAGATAATTTTAAAATATGAGGGTGAGGGAGAGCCAAGAATTTATTGTTGACGGTAAGGGAGGAAAGGCGAAAATGAGGGCGTTTGCCCACCTCTGGTAATCTCCGATTTACTAATGACATTGCCTTGCTATGGAACTCAGAGGACAAATGGCAACAATGAGCGGGGACCTAGACGGGCAAACCAGAAGGATCGGGATCGAAATTCGTGATCATCATCATCAGCAAGAATACGCCCAAAGGCCTATCCCATGTCTCTCCGATTAACCCTGTCCTTTACCAGATGCGGCCACCGCATCCCTGCCGTTTTCTTAATCTCATCCGCCCACCTAACTTTCAGCCACCACCTCCTGCGCCTGCCTTCTCTTGGAACCCACTCTGTTAACCCTAAGAACCAGCTGTTATCTTGCCTTCGCATTAAACGCCCTATATGACATAATGTAAATAAATGTGCCAGTAGTCTCTGAAAGCCACAACAATCGGCCTTTTCTACCGCCAGCTCCTACTGCGCATGCGCAGTTCACGTTAGTGACAGGCGCATGCGACAGATGGCGGCAGCTGTCTAGCACACACGCACACACTTGTCACTTCGTAGGTGCAGCTGGCTCCTCGTGGAACCACATGGCGCCTGCTTCTCCCACGTGCGTTTGTTTGCAATCAGTAATAATAATAATAATTGGTTTTTCGGGAAACAGAATGGCGCAGTATCTGTCTCACATATCGGCGGACACTTGAACCGTACCGTAAGGGAAGGGATACAGGAGGGAGTGAAAGAAGAAAGGAAGAGAGAGATGCCGTAGTGGAGGGCTCCGGAATAATTTCGACCACCTGGGGATCTTTAACGTGCACTGACATCGCACAGCACACTGGCGCCTTAGCGTTTTGCCTCCTTAAAAACGCAGCCGCAGCGGTCGGGTTCGAACGCGGGAACTCCGGTTCACTAGCCGAGCGCTCTAACCACTGAGCCACCGCGGCGGGGTACGCAACCAGTAGCAGAATTTTTGCCAGTCCCCAGAGGGCGCCGCATCTAGTGAAAAATGTGGATTTACGATAGGTTGCAGCGAAGCATTGGGACTGGCCGGGAACTATATGCAGGGCCCTTCCTTTCCGGGCTTTTTTTTGCGGTATTCGGGGGTAAAAATCGGGCGATATTTTTCGAGCTCAAATTCGGGCACAGATAGGGTTATTCAGAAAACAACTCTGTAGATCGGGATTTTTCGTGTCATTTTTTGCCGCACAGGACAGTTTACTACAGCAGTTCGTTTTTTTTCTTTTAGGCGTAAGGTGTCTATCTTTTGCTTATTCTTTAATAAAGAGCATGAAGATCGCTGATTCCACAATAAAGTTATTTAACAATTATAATTTTCTTCGCAATCTATTAAACATATATTTTCGCGTACTTTGCCGATTTCGTAATGAGGACTCCCGCGTCTGTGCTAGACCGCTGTGCCTTTATTTGTAGAGTGCAAAAAAAATAAACATCTTCAACATTCTTTTCTCTTTTTTCTTTCTTTTTTCATTCATACTTTCTTTCTTTCGTTCAATCTTCCTCACGCATGCAATGTCTGCGCCCTGACACGACTGGCGTCCATCGTGCCCAGAGTAAACATTTGACCACATTTCCTGCTTCCTCGGCCGTGCATTGCACCATCGTTGTAGCTTATAACCATTTCCGCGACCTCCTGATTCCGTTAAGCATACTCGCAACTCGCTCTATCGACCTTCCGGCCAACGGTGGCCACGGAACGCGTGTCTCAAATACCTTAGGCGAGCTGGAGAAAAAAACGCGGAAAGTGTGCGTCTCCCTTTCTCTCTCACCTCTTTCCTTCCTTTTTTCTTTCTTTTTATTTCTGCGTTGCTTTCTCTTATATTTTTTTCTTATTTCGGTTTTATTTTCTCCGTCTACCCGACGTGCCGGTCGTGAGGCCAGTCGTGACCTAGGGATCCATCGAAGGACGGCGTCTAACCCGAGCAGAGAGAGAAGCAAAGAAGAAAAGAAACAGAATAAATAAAATCGAAAAGCGAACGCCTCCCCTCCAAGCGAGCGCTGTTCGCATTTTAAGCGCACCACTTTCCTCCTCCTCCTCGTCGTAGACTTAATTCTCCTTGCTGAACGGCATTTCGAAATGCATTACTAAATGCCCGGCTTCTCTGGCGCTTTTTACTTCTTAGTTCTGCCTGCTACAAGTTTGTTACGATAGAAAACTTGTAACGAAGTCTTGCTATACTATACGCCTCATGGTAAGACTGTCGCAACATCTAATCCTAGGTGGTGTCTGCAAGTGAAGGGTGAAACATTCACAAGTCCCTCCGAATGTAAGAAGGATACATGGCTGCTAATATACCGCCAGTCTCCAACAGCCCATGCTGAATAGCGGCTAGCGGCAGAGATGTACTGAAACGCGGTACTGAAACTTTCTATTACAGAAATTTAGCATACTGCGATGCGAGAACCGGTTCGTCAGGGCGCCATCAGCGCGTGCGCAGATGACTCCGAAGGGTGCACTCCTGCCACTGCGTAGGCACGTCTGTGTCCCCGCAGAATCCGATCAAGGTAGCTGATCGAGCATCACTCTATAGCTAAATCTCTGCATTAATGCGTTAGCATTAGAGCTCACATCAGGAGCGAAATCTACCGTCCGATGTCATGAGATTCGCTGAGTGGTCGAGAGAGGACACGTGACCTTGTGACGTCATCAGTACCTCCCCACAATGGCAGGTGGCAACCATGCCGCGTCCGGATTGAAAGCAGCCTGCTGACACTGGCAGGTTGCAGTTCAATTAATGTTTTGTTGGGGGAGCTCACGTGACCTTGTGACGTCATCAGTACCTCCCACAATGGCAGGTGGCAACCATGCCGCGTCAGGAATGAAACCAGCCTGCTTACAGTGGCAGGTTGCAGTTCAATTAATTTTTGGTCGGGGGAGGTCACGTGACCTTGCGACGTTATCGCAACATGCCCACCGGTTTGTGACCAACCTCAGGTATACGGGGATGCAAATGTCGGCACTGTCACAGCATAACGGATACCAAGGAAACTGACGCAAGCACATGCAGAAGTTGCAACAGAGCGTGCGATAAATGTAAATTCTTAAGCTATTGCATTCCACTTTAGGGTGACTTGAGCGTCTCCATAGCTTTTATCCTGCCAAGCAGCCGTGCGAGCACCACTGCTATTAACACACGCCCAATGTTCTTAATCCACCCGCTTGGTTGCGGTTAACCCTGCGTCACATAAAGTGACTTTCTATTCCTGTTTTCGAACTTGCGATATCCAAACTTGAGAATTTCGCGTTCCCGATTCGTATAAGAAGCGTGGCCTCTGCGATACTGACAGTCGCGATGGTCGCTTAAGCTGCCGCAGAACTGATTTAGGTTTCAAGGCCTTTTTGAAGGATCTCTTTTTCATCGCCTGTTTTCCACTGAGCACAAGATTTGGCCCGGCCAGGTGCTCAGCTTCTCTTGGGTGAAATATTTCGTAGATATGGGGCATTGACCCTGCTTTATGCAGTCTAAACACGTCAGCCATGGCGCTGTTTGTCCCTGCGTTCCTTGCGCGTTTCAAATGCGATCAACACCAGCCGCTTTTTTTATTAAATATTTTCGGAAAAATTTTACGAAGAAAATGAAACCAGGCACCGTAGCTCTACGTGTACAAAGAGGCATCCTCTTCTCGTCATTCCATACCCAGCTTTTCTGTTTTTAGTGTCTCTACGACATGGATGGATGGATGGATGGACGGACGGACAGACTATTAGAAACAAGACTGAACTTTTCGGAGATGCTAGTAAAGGTTGCTATGGGACGATTCTTCTCACTGATAATGTGGGCTCAGAGTGCGGGCAAAGTATGGAAATTTTTAGTTCAAAACCGCTATGCAAGAAACTCACTGAGAAGCCCTTGAATGCGTTTGCATTAAAATCGCAAGCCCGGCAACGTCTAAGGTCATTTTTCGCCGCTTGCGGAGTCGCATTAGCGAGTTTGCTCCTCTTAAAAAAGGTTTGACGCAAGGTATATATCTTCCATTTCTCTATGAGTTTCAAATAGGCTGATTATGGTAACCACTCGCTATCAGAAGTCTGACTGCTCGTGTAGTCAGTTCAATAAATTCATTCCACTACTATTCCAGCGCCGGTGATCCCAGAGGGCCAGATTCTTTCAGACCGGACCGTTTATATGGCCTTTATGTTCCCCCTTCAGCGCATGCACATCGTGAGGGCCTCTCTTATTAACGCGATAACGTTAGGAGCTCGTGTCGTAGGAAATGTCGTGTCGCTGTCGGCGTCAGCGTCGGCGGGGCGTCGGCGTGGCGTCGGCGTGGCGTCTTTGACAGGGAGTGAAAATTCCTTGAAAATTCCCCAGAGAAGCAACTCAGGAGGCAGGTGGCCCACCTATAGGTCACGCAACCTTGTGGCGTCATCACAACCTGCCCACCGGATTATGTGCAAACTGCGCACAGTGGCAGGTGGCAATTAAATTAGTGATTGGTGCGAGAGGTTGCTCAAGAAGATAAGTCTCGATCTCACAAGTCTCACCGGTGGCAGCACCTGTCATCGCAGTGCGGTGGCGCATCGCTTAACCGCTGCACAATTTCCCCAGGAGTGGCATGAGGACTCCTATGGATCTCAGAATGTTTAATGGAGAACTACCAATTCAGGATATTTGGGCTTTAACACATCAAAGATACTGCGTCATACCGCTAAGGCGGAGCTTGAGTGTCCCCTCCAATTTTTTTTTAGCTTCCATTCTCGTCAAACACGCGTGAACATCGCCCGGGAACCGTGACGGACCGGAAAAGAAAAAAATAAAGCATTTTTGAAATTATTTTTTCTAAGGAATTAACGCGTCTTTTTCTGCCGAGCAAACAACAGCACAGCCAGAACGAGTCATAAAAATTATTTTTACTAAGAACGAACTTCAGATTCCATCTGACTTGATTCAGTTTCGATTTGACTCTATAATGTCTGGCGCATCGCGTGTGATGCAGACTGTCCACACTGCACTAAATTTCGCATAATTTTAATAATAATAATAATTGGTCTTGGGGTAAAGGAAATGGCGCAGTATCTGTCTCATATATCGTTGGACACCTGAACCGCGCCGTAAGGGAAGAGATAAAGGAGGGAGTTAGAAAAGAAAGGAAGATAGAGGTGCCTTAGTGGAGGGCTCCGGAATAATTTCGACCACCTGAGGATCTTTAACGTGCACTGACATCGCACAGCACACGGGCGCCTTAGCGTTTTGCCTCCATAAAATCTCAGAAGGTACAAAATCGTTTTTGAACAAGAAAGAGTTTATGCACGCAGTTTTTTTTTTCATATATTGTAACATTTCGCTTCAACAATCAATAAATGTGCAGATCTCCCGTCAGCAGGCTTGCATTTTTTTTGCCATTAACGTTTCTGCTACCGTCAAAAGCGTTTCCTATTGATTTTTTTATGGCATTCTTAACGGCTCGACGCGACCCATGGAAAAACATTAAAAGAATGGTATTGCTAGACATACGAACAATGGGCCATTACTTTCAATATTTCCATAAAAGTAGCTTACAATATTTCAATATTCAAAAATTTTCTCCAAAAATGTCGGACATGTTCGTTTTGTGCATCATCTGCAGTGTAACGACCAGTAAGGAAGAAATGCTAGAAGTTCACTACATTTTGTCAAACGTTTACAAGCGTGGGTGTTGCAAGGGTATTGTCACTATAGTAGTGTCCACCCTCGATTCATGGTGCAAGTAATATACAGAAAGAAAAACAACTTTCGAGAAAGGCGTAAGAGAGTCGTAACATTTTTTTTCGCTATAAATAGGCCTCTTTTCTACATTTATGCAAGGCATATCTGACATTCTCGGACAAGAAT
Source organism: Amblyomma americanum (assembly GCF_052857255.1). Taxonomy (NCBI): domain Eukaryota; kingdom Metazoa; phylum Arthropoda; class Arachnida; order Ixodida; family Ixodidae; genus Amblyomma; species Amblyomma americanum. The sequence goes on from NC_135504.1 coordinate 39,914,267, forward strand.
TTTGAAAATTGGAAAATTGTAAGACAGTGCTACCGAAATATTTAAGGCAATGGTCCATTCTTTCTATATGTAGGAAAATCTTTCTTTTGAAGTGTTTCCGTCGATCGCATCGAACAGTTGAGCCTGCCATAGAAAACCAATGGAGAACGCTCTTGAGGGTAGCAAAAAGCTAATAGGCAAAAAAAAAAATGCAAGACTGCCGTCTGGAGGTCTGCTGATATAATCATTGTTAGAGTGAAATAGGTTACATTATATGAAAAGAAATTGCGTTCGTAAATCGTTACCCGCTCAAAAACGCTTTTGACCTGAATTGTACGGTACGCGAAGACACGAAGCAAGAAAATGGTAGAAACTTGGAGCTTCTATCATTACTTCGCCCGGGCACTACAGGGTTGATCTAACATTGCTGGTACCACCCACACTGTTTCCGTTGTCAGTAAAACACAGCAATAAAAAAAGAATAACGAAAGATGGAAAGAAGGGCGGTAACCATATACACGAGTATATGACCTTGCTACGAAAAAATCTGCCTCGATTGTGGGCAGGGGTTTTCCCTTCGGAACGCGCATTCATTACGCCTAACTCCTTCACGTTTTTTTTTCTTCTTTCTTCTGCTACCTTCTCGTGCTGTCGCCCCCTTAAGTTAAAACTGGAATAACTCAGAGTCTTACACGACCCAGCGGCTGCGAGTATCCAAAGCAGAAAGTCGTCTATACGCAAGCGTGCTTCGCCACTCAACAAGCTCGCTCAGGCGTGTCGCACGTTTGAACGAGGGGAACACAAAAAATGAAATAAACACCGCCCTCCTCTTCCCACAGGACGGTGTACAAAGAACTCCCTTCGCGAGCATTCCTACACAGATACGCGGGAGATGTGCTTTCTCAAGAAAAGGCAAAAACAAATGCCTTCGCCGCAGAAAGCAAAGTAAAGCCTTCGGTAGCGGCTGATAGGCTTGCATTCATTTTTCAAGGGCAGGCAGTACGCATAGCCTTTCGCGTCTGTTGCCCCGTGAGTTCTTTAAGTCCAAGCCCACGCGCCCTGCCGTTCACACACGTATTCGTGGTGGCCGTGCCTCGCCTGCTTTGCTTGCCGCGAAGCCGAAGAATACGTGCAGGCGTGGTTGCTTTTATTGAAGGGCGCGTAATTTCCTTCGCGCTGCGAATACCGGTGCGATCACTCTCCTCATACAGGCCTCTCGTTGTGCGCAGAATTACATTTACTTTTGTTACGCAGCCCCGCCGCGGTGGCTCAGTGGTTAGGGCGCTCGACTACTGATCTGGAGTTCCCGGGTTCGAACCCGACCGCGACGGCTGCGTTTTTATGGAGGAAAAACGCTAAGGCGCCCGTGTGCTGTGCGATGTCAGTGCACGTTTAAGATCCCCAGGTGGTCGAAATTATTCCGGAGCCCTCCACTACGGCACCTCTTCTTCCTTTCTTCTTTCACTCCCTCCTTTATCCCTTCCCTTACGGCGCGGTTCAGGTGTCCAACGAATATATGAGACAGATATTGCGCCATTTCCTTTCCCCCAAAACCAATTATTATTATTATTATTATTATTACGCATAAAAAGAATGCTCGTAGGCGGCCGTAACCAAAAACCTCAATTTGAGTTCATCGCACAGCACACGGGCGCCTTAGCCAGTCTGCTGTGCGATGTCAGTGCACGTTAATGATCCCCAGGTGGTCGAAATTATTCCGGAGGCCTCCACTACGGCACCTCCTTCTTCCTTTTTTTTTCACTCCCTCCTTTATCCCTTCCCTTAAGGCGCGGTTCAGGTGTCCAACGATATATCAGACAGATACCGCGCCATTTCCTTTCCCCCAAAACCAATTATTATTATTATTATTATTATTATTATTATTATTATTATTATTATTATTATTATTATTAGTTCAGTGAAGGTCCTTTATTGAAGATAGGAAAGCTCACAAAAGCAGGATGGAGGACAAGAAGTAGACAGGATATTCAGCCTGTTGTCAGCTCCAGCTGAGAATCGGGGTAAGGATGGCGAAGACATCGTGTAGTCCACAGTGTGGTGCAGTCCCACTGATTGGTCGACCTAGAGGGATCCAGGTGTGGTCGCCGGGCATCTCACATCGCACTGACAACGGAGCCCTATTTGACAACAGTTAATTAGGTACAGAGTCAGTTGCTCCCCGTGAACACTATTCGGAACGGTGTGAGGTTTGATCTCAGAGTGTCCACTGTCAAACCCGGGGCAATGCCAGAGAAGATGGCTTATGCCCCCACGCGTAAGGGTCACACCGTGAGGGCACGTAGTAGTAGTAGTAAGTGTTTAATCAAAAATATGACAAAAAGAAGTTGAAAGATTTTTGCTCACCCCGGCATCTGCCATCACTGTATCGTCGGCACCTGAGCTGGGGCAGCGAAAAGAAAGGATAGAAGGCAGTATGAAGAAGGGAAATGAAAGAGATGAGGGGACAGCAAACCATCTGTGCACCGTGGGCTGAAGGAATCGTACCAGAATGATTGGAGTTTAAGCCGAATGGGGTAAGAGCTTATTCAAGAGCTCCTGACTGCTGATCAGGTTGTTATTGCGAGAATCGAGAAATCAATTCGTTTGGCAATATCTGACCATTTTTTTCCAAAGCATGCTTTCGACTGCGTAGCTGGCGATGGTCCTTGTTCAGCTGCCAGGTACGACGTTGTAAGTAGCAGCTATAGCTGCTACTTATTGGTATACCAATACTGAAGCAGGAAAACGATGAATCGGCAGTGTAATGGTTGCGAGTTGTGGTTTCATGTCTGAGCCTGCCAAACTGTAAGCAAATTATCTCATCCCTCTGTAGTCTTTAAAACGTGATGTGGTGCGTGGGGTTTAACGTCCCGCAGGCGCACAATTGATGGACTATGAGCGGCGCTGTGTAGTGGAGGGCTCCGGAGTAATTTCGGCCACGTGCTGTTAAGCTTTGAAGCGCAGTGATATTGCACAGCACACAGGCGTTTGAATGCACTAGCATTACAGCTTGCACTCGGCCGCTTAGCCGTTGTCTACGCAGTCCTTCTGCAACCTTAAAGAGCTGGGCGGCGTGATGAGCCACCTTGGTCACGTGACCTTTTGACGTCATCACTACCTGCCCAGCGGATCAGGAGCAAACTGAGCCGCCGCGGTGGCTGAGTGGTTATGGCGCTCGGCTGCCGGCCCGAAAGACACGGGTTCGATCCCGGCTGCAGCGGTCGAATTTCGATGGAGGTGAAATTCTAGAGGCCCGTGTACTGTGCGATGTTAGTGCACGTTAAAGAACCCCAGGTGGTCGAAATTTCCGGAGGCCTTCACTACGGCGTCCCTCATAGCCTGAGTCGCCTTGGGACGTTAAACCCCCATAAACCATAAACCAAACCAGGAGCAAACTGCCCACTGTGGCAAGTATACCAGTTTAATTAATGATTAATCGCGAGAGGTTGCTCGGGAAGAGCAACCCGGGTCGCTCAACCACTGCTCCACTGCGCCAGGAGTGGTATGAGGACTCCAACTGATCTATGAATGTAACGTATAGAATGGCGATTTCCGCATGTATGGACATTAACCCATTACGTACGCTGTCGTGTCGTACCCTTAAGGCGGAGCTTAGGTGTCCCCTCCAGTTGTAGTGCGCCATCACGAAGGCCCCCATGCACTCACCGATTTCTCCGATCTTTGTCTGAAGCCAGCTTGACCTTGAAAACCGCACTTCAAACCGAAACCAAAGAGCTGGCTGTAGTGAAGCTCCGCGGACATTCAGGACCACCACACGGAATTCCTCCACGATAAAAATGTAGTCCGCTGTTAAAACTGTTCTTGTTACATAATCAAGAAGCGAATGAGAAGAAAAACGTTATATGCTCTAGAACTCTGACACCTGACCTTTTAATAAACTCAAACATTGAAAAGCTGATCGTGCTCCTACGGCATTTCGAACGCTTTGTTTTAGTTAGAGCAAATAAAAAAGCCCTCTATGTTATTCACGACATTCTTAGAATTTCAGGTACCTTATTAGCCTGCCGCGGTGGCTCAGTGGTTAGAGCGCTCTGCTACTGATCCGGAGTTCCCGGGTTCCAACCAGACAGCGGCGGCTGCGTTTTTATGGAGGCAAAACGCTAAGGCGCCCGTGTGCTGTGCGATCTCAGTGCACGTTAAAGATCCCCAGGCGACCGAAATTATTCCGGAGCCCTCCACTACGGCACCTCTTTCTTCCTTTCTTCTTTCACTCCCTCATTTACTCCTTCCCTTATGGCGCAATTCGAGTGTCCACCGAGATGTGGGACAGTTACTGCGCCGTTTCCTTTCCTCAGTAACCAATTTTCATTTTCATTTATTAACCTGCGCAACTTCTTCCAATCTTCTCGTTTCGTCCGTCAAAAATGTTTCGCTTGAACATCTGTCCTTGCTTTTACGCTCAAGACACAACATTCTACTCTTTAATCGCTGCCTATGCCAGTATATTTGTTAATTTAATCATTACACTTTCTCAAGTGCAAGGTCAGGCCAGTGCGGAACGCTGCGGTTGGAACGAATACGATTTTTAAATCGTTTCATGCAGTGACAAAATATGTGTGTCAAAGATGAGCCGAATGTCACGGTAAAAAAACAATGAGCAATTATAAAGGTTCGTCACATAGCATGCAGATTAACAGATGCCTGCAAGCTGCTGCTTGGCCAATAGAAAAAAAAGCTCAAGTGTATCAAACCTTCTTGGAGGGTGATGCTATGCGCATGGTTAAAATAAACTCCCGTCTTCAGGTTGCATACGAAACGACTCCGCAAGCAATGCAGGGAAGAAAGCAGTTAAGGTCCGCCAGGCTGCTGCATGTGCAATGCAAGTTTAATTCAGCAATCTGACAGTAACGAACAAAACAACGTTCATCAATTTCAGTCATTTCAATCGATAGGAATGGTTTGAATCCTATATGACCGCAACTTAATTGATTACGTCTAATTAATTTTTTTACCTCTTGTAGGACAGTGGGACTCTATTTGCTCCTGTTGCTTCAAGTGCCGGAAAACGAACAACGGCACACCTAGGTACAACATTTTTGCATGCTGAATACTACCGAACAATCAGAGAAATCATTCAGCGTGTTATTCGCGCTAGCAGGGCTCTTTTGTGTTCTGTGTGTTTTTACAAGCGCAGGTGTAGGCTGCCCATAATGACGGGAAAAAGAAAATTAACAAGCGTTGAACTTTTGAGCCTTTTCTATCAGTCAACTGCCTCATAACACTTGCAGCCCTATTGCAAGTTATATTATAGGTCGATGAGACTGAGTTGCGGATTTGAAGTCTGTTTTTTAAGTCATTGGCACAAATGTGTTCCCCTTTTTTCTACAAAATCAGTGGTCGAAACGGCATGAAAGTGATGCTGTTCACTTTTTTATAAAGTAAAGCATAATTTCAGGTCTTTCCAAAATGATTATAATTCAAGAAATGTTACTTATGGTTTACCTGCGGTCGCCTTATACACTGAAAGACCTAGAACAAACTATGGAAAACAAACTATAGATAACCAAATTGTAACATTGTGTAATGCTTATCAGTCTCTAATAAAAATCGCCGTAGAAAGTCATAGTGTATCTTTTTCCTGTATAAATTCAGCTAACTTTGTATCTTCAAGGTGAAAAACGTAGCGCAAAGAAACGAGGACACAGAAAGACAGACAACACACGGCGCTTCTTTTACTGCCGAGTGTGCATATCGTGTTTTCTGCCAATTGCTGTTTATTATCTTTGCATCGTTTTTTTTTTTCAGTGTTTGCTATTTCTATCGTATAACTTTTGTTGCTTGTTTTGAAAGTGTCTTTTGTTTTTTGCCTTGCGGCCACTATTCGATGTATTATTCGGGGTGTAGGTCGTTGTTGTTGTTGTTGTTGTTGACCTAGGTCTCGTCAGGAGGTTTGCCTTGTCTTCCTCCTTTTTCCTCACCTCGAGGGCATATTGTATTATATGGCCAAATAAAAAAAATACTACTACTACTTAAATTTATATGGCCTTTAAGAGTGCATTGTTACCTTTTGTGCGCATATGAGACGAGCATAGAGCTTACGCGTTATGAAGGATAAAAAACGAACAACTTTTGAGATGTCAAGCTTAGGCAAGTTTTTTTTTTCTTCCTCAGTATTCTTTAAGGCATTTCGCTTTCTCGCTTTTTCCTTTAGTTTCCCACTCCTTACTTCTTTATTTCTTCTGTTAGTTTCTTTATTAGTGTTCAGTCTTCTACATATTTACGGATGCAGAAATGAGCTTTAATTAACCTAAGATGCAACAAAACTTACATTGCACCGTCGTAATATTTTATCCTATCAAACGCTCATTATATCAAATGATTCGCGGGAGAGAAACCGTATAGGCAGCGGCTTCCATTTACACTACGTCCAAGTTTCACGAATCGCAACTCGTGAATGATTTATAAAGTCCCCTCTTTCTGTAAAAGTGACGCCCCGATAACGACCGGAGAAATCCTTTTCACGGCGCAAAGGATCAAAAGCAATACCGCGAAGCGAAAACCCGAACTGGAGTCGACACCTTGCGGCGGAAGCTGGCACTCTACATTTGCAGAGGAATGAAGAGGTTTTGCTTCTCGTGGCGTCTCGCGTGGCTCGCGTGCCTTGGCTTCATCAGAAGTCCTCCCGGTGGTCGTCTGCTACAAGCATGCCGCACATAATAAGAGTAATGGCGGCGCTCTTCGCACAGGCTTCGAGATCAATATGGGCGTTCCTGTCACCACCGCGTGTGCAGTGCAGCAGTTGCGCCCTTCGCGTGGCGAGGCACTGCCGGGCTGAAAGAAAAACGATCCCAGCAACCCGTGCGTGCAGCAGCGGCAACGATGCTGCGTCTGTTTTTTTCTTTTTATATGCAGGGTGTGGCTAGTAAACATAAATTTGCAACCACAGCAGGGGACGTGATTTTGGTTGGTTTTTTGAACGATACGTCGCTTTTCACTTTAACGCGGGGCGTGTGCCCGGTTTTGCTGCATTCCTTCGTCAGTGGAGAACGGATTAGCGGTTAAAGTCGCTTCTAGGCACGCCTGCGTTCAAGAATTAAGGTGCGTTTTCTGCGCAGTATATATTATGAGTGAATAAAATCGGCTTGTTTGCACAGTTTTGGATCTCCACGAGGCCAAAATAATAAGAACTGGTTTATCTGTGCAGTTTCTACTGTTATTCGATCGTAAACAAACAATGTGCGTACTGTAGCTTCGCAGCAGGAGCAGATATATGCTTGGTACAATCGTGATATGGACAGTCGGAGCATGGGCGGATCTATGGGTTGCTTTTGAAGGGTCGGTTCCATTTAAACCACGTATTTCTTGGGTTATTTTCTCTTAAATATGGCCTTCAGGATGATTTTGTATGCAAGAATTCTCACTTGGGGGCATCCCCTGAGTCGGATAAATATGAGCAAGTTGCTGGCTTAGAGCATGAGGTCATGGGAGGGAGGGGGCACTCTCATTTGCACCTTTCATTTCTTCTACGTCTTTTTTTACTGGCAATGGGGTTCAGTTGGGTTTTCCGGTGAAAAACTTCTTCCTTGAGGATGGATCGGTCGCCTGCCACCGCCGTTCCGTCTGCGTCTCTTCTTTACCGAGCTGTACAGATTAGTCATAGTAATTTTTGTCGCTTACTTTTTGAGGCGACGCAGACAAGGACGAGACATTATTCCAGAAACAGCAGAAATTAACTGCTGCTTGTTAATGTTCACAACAATCACAAAAACAACTTCCGCACTTATAGAATTTTCAATGTTCTTAACCATTTTCAAAGCTTCCCGCCACGTATGAAAATTTTTTTAACTTGTTGCTGGCGCCATCTTTCGTTAACCCCGGCACGCGAAGAGAGGGAGAGAAGTCGCGGCTTGCTGGCTCCATAGACCAAAATGGCGGCGCCCGCTGTTCGGGCTCTGTCATCTGTGGTTTGAAAGCAGACGCTCTCTTGCTCCCTGGAGGCTGACTCAGCAGATCTGTGATAACGGGACTGGAACGGACCGCCGACGCGACAACCCAGGCATGAAGAAACGGACGCTGAGAGTAAAGAAGGATGCGCCCAGTCGCGTCGACAAGGTAACTGGCACAAGCCGTCGCCGTGGATTGACGGCAGGCAATACCCGTAGCTCGCCCTTGGATTATTTTTGTAAGATGATGATGGGATACTGCGATCAGCAGGTAAAGTCGTTTAATTTACGCGCTGTGCCAAGTAACGCACTGTTGCAACGCTCTAGGGTCTCCACAAACTGCTGTCGGTCGCTTGCGAAAGCTGCAGCTTGTCATTGACCCCTGACGAAAAGTTGCTGGACAGGCTCACCGGACGATTTCCTGACTTGAAACCGGGCACATTTATATTTGCCATTTTGTCTCAGCACTTCCCTCGCATCGTTTGCGTTGTTGACGACTTGCCGGTTGATATAAATTCGGCTGTCTACACTAAGCTATTTCACGTTCAAGAGAGGCCCTTCAGCAGCGCGCAAAAAAAAACAAAAAAAACATGCATGCTTATAAAGCTATGAGCGGTGCTTTTCCGTCTTCTTGTAGTGCAAATAATTTCGTTTGTGTCGCGCAAAAACTACCTGGCTGCCCCTAGATATATTACGCTTTAATCAAAGTTTATAAAGGACATCAACGGAGGGAAAACGAATGATTTAAGCTAAATATTGGTTATGTAGACAGTAGTCATATCTTGTGTGCCATCACAAACCCTATATTGTGCTGTGATAGTTGTGCTAGTTTCCGCGCTGATATCGCTTGTTACATCTACACAGATAAATACAGAAGTAAGCATCAAAATTGCATTTGTAATGCCAGTTTTCATGGTTGGTTCTTCAAATTTGTTAATGTAGGCCAGCGAATAGTGTTGTAAGCTCACTGCAGTGGTTATGATAGTAACGATTAGCAAGTCATTTGACGGTCACAGCTTTGGTCACATAATATGCAGTGTCCATAGAACCTTCATTGAGTACTGCCAAGGTAGTGTCTGCCAAATTTATGCAGCATATTATTTACCCGTTATGGAATTTGTTTCTATTTATTAAATAGCTCATAATTTGAGTCAAATTATTAATTTTCGTGTAGTCCAGTTGTTATTCCATTTCATATCTAATGAAAGAAAACATTGCAATCTGTACCACCGTTTGGTATACCTTGATCTTTATCCAGATGACATATGTTTACTCCATGGTCAAAACATCTGTTCAGCATTGTGCACAAATGCAAAAAATAAACAGATGGAAGTGGTTTTAAAGAAAAGCATTAGTTTTAATGGTTCTGGCTCACATTTACAGTGTGATTAAATAACACAGTTCCTCCTTTTCTTTTTTTATTTACCTTGAATCCTCCCTGCACAGGGGGCAGAGGTAAAGGCAATATAGTTCAAGGCAGCATAATATTAGTACAAGGTGTAAAATTTTCGAACAACGAATACAGCTTCCTATATTGCTTTTCTAGTGTTCAGCTTTTATTTTTGCACACTCGGAGTATGAATCATAAAAGATTGGTAGCGTTTTAGTGTAATTAAACCAAGTAGACTTGCAAAAACATGTGTTTAGCCTGGTTGGTTCATGGTTTTGCTTAGATGGGTTGTCGGCATGGCTGGCGATGATATTAGACTAAGGTTAAGCTCTGATCAAGGTTAAGCTGATCTGATCTGTCCACACCGCACATGGAAGTTGATGAAGACGATGTGCAGTACACAGCGCGAGAGTGTGTTGCAGTTTAATCAGAGGCATGTTCAGCTGCAGCGATAGCCTAGTGCTCTCGTGCAGCGGCGTGCAAAGCTGATCTGTTAGCATCTCCGCGGTTTCAACTCCCAGTTGTGGATATTTACTTTATTTCTTTTCAGCTTAACATGGCATCGCTGTTGCTAAGCAACGACATAAGAAAGATCGAGACAAGATTCATTTTTTGATGTTGGTGAGCGGTGATTTCGCACGAACTTGAGCCCAGTCATTATATGGAACCTGTCAGGATCCAGCCCAAGAAGTCAAACGAAACCACGTAGAATTTTCCTAGTTTCAGTTCATTCAGACTTTTTACGCATGTAACACAGCGGTTATGACATTGGATGTACTAACGAGCACAAGTGCTTCTTCAACTTGTGTGCGCGGAAGCCACAGTCTGATGGAGGAGCAGTGATGTAAAATCTTCATGCTAAGATAAGCATGCTAAAAGCTTTGGGCACTTGAAATTCATTTGGAGTCCTCTGCTGCGGGATGTTTTTGTTTTGTTTGTCTAAGTATAGCTTCGACACAATAATTAGCAGTCCAGGACCTTTGCAGATGTCATGTAATATGCGCTGTTCAGTGTTGCGCTATTTGCATGGTTTGTCCTCTGCTGTTTTCAACTCAGAAAGTTTAAGCACAAAATTGGCTTTAAAAACCACTTCCTGAAAGCATTTGTATAGTGGGTACAGTTTGACTTTCGTGGAAGTGCAGAAAACTTAATTTGATTGCATGAAAAAAAAAGCATAAGGTGACACTATAAAAAAAAGATGACAAAGAATAGCCAGCTGGTGCCTCGTCTCCCATTTGCCCCAGGCTGTTGGGTCTCATATTTGGTCTAAATTCACGTTAAATATTAATTGCATGAGTCAATATGATGTGTAATTTTGAACTCATCTCCATGTCTGCAGTGGTGGCCTTATTACTTAACCTCTGAATTCTTCATTGTCTATGCACGTCAACTACATTCCTCACGCATTGAATGCATTCCTCGGCTTTCTATGAAAATTTATACTTGCACACGTTGAATTTCTTACCTGCACAGTATCCATCCTCTCTATACTGGAATGTGCTGCTGCCATTTGGAACTCACAGGAACAGTATCTCATCGACAATATTTAAGGCATGCAAAACTGCACAGTCAAGTTTGCATACTCAGATTACTTATCCCTGACAGGTTTCATCCAACTTGAGAACTTTCCCGCATTTCCCATTTTAGATGAAAACGAAAACCTTGCCAGACTTGCCTTGTTCTATCTATATTGCTATGCGCTCTTACCGGCATACAGAAATTTTCTTCATTCATTTCCTCCAAACGCAAACAACTTGAATAACTTTTCGTGCAGAACTGTCCACTTCAGAAGCCTCAATAAACTCAGACGAGATAGTAATGATGATACATGAAACATGTTTGTTTCTCTCTTTTGACCTACGGCTACCATTTATTTTATCTTGTTTACATTTGAAATGGCTTAAACACTCACTTCTTAGCTTCCTATGTGTGTGGATATGCGTGGCATATATGTGCGGTAACTATGTGTGGCATATGCATCAGACGCTGTTTTCAGCACACCTTTCAGACACTTCATTTTTAATGGATGTTTTTTTCCCCATTGGTTCTGTCATTACTTGAATGTTCCTCTTTTTTCCTTTTGATTCTTCAATAAGTTCGAAAGTGCTTTTATAAACTGGATCTCTGATTCATGTAGCCCCCCTCATGTCATATTTCTCGCACAGGGGCCTTGAAGTGTTCAAAGTAAATAAGTAAATTAAAGCAACAGATAGATATAACATGTTTTGAGACTGGATCACACAAAACATGGCATGGCATGTCTGCAGCCATTTCTATACCTAGTTATTAAAGAAATGTTAGTATTTGGAGTTAATGCGTTCAGAAGCAGAGATGGTTTAAATGGACACTGAGCACAGTTTCACCCATGTGTAAAATTCGATGGTTTGGCTTTTCATTGCTATGTTGATATTCATCCAGCTGGAAAAGGTGTATTTATTGCCAGTCAATAGACCTGTCCCTGGTGCAAACAACATTACGTCAAAGTGGCATTTCTCAATGCCCATAATCGCCCCCACTGCCTTTCTTCTCCCAATTAGAGACACCTCAGTATGCATCACACCTGCTGCACCACTCTTTCAGAAGCCACATGATTTGCCAACCAGACCTCTAAGACGTGCGCCGATGACGCAGGCCAGGAGATGTCTATTAGAAATTGAAAATAGCATATTTTATAACTGCTACAGAATGCAACCTAGTGACGATGATAGTGATCATTATACTGAGATTGTGATCGGACTGTGATTGCTGTGCGGGAGGCAAAATACAGGAGCACTTATGACCTGAAGTTTTGGCGCAGTCATTAGGGACACAAGCTCCGAAAGGTCATGGGTTGGGTCCCACCAGTGGCATGTGGTTGTTTTTTCTTGTGCTTTGTAATCAATTATCTTTAAATGTAATCACCTTATTAAGCTTCCATTGATGAACAGCACAAATTATTTTAAAAAATACATCTCCAGCGCTTCTTAGTTTCTGTGACTGTTAGCTTCGGCCATGTATGTCGTGACTCGTAACAAGCCCCTCTGCCCCTCTTTTTCATTTCCTTGTCTGCTCGCACTGAACAAGTTGCACTGAAGCTATAGCGAAGCTGAAAAAAATGCTAAAAATAAATGTTGATGCCGATGTCACGACGTGGCACTCCCTTTCCTAGGATAGAAGAACGCTGATTGAAGCAATAGTTAGTGAGTAAACTGCACTTGACTGGAAATGTTTAACAGCTGCCAAGCGCTTAATATTAACCTTAAGCATTTGCATGCAAAAAATGTGTAATGTTTACTGTAATCCTCTGCATGTGAGCAGACTATGCATATGATTTAACAAAACTTTAACAGTCCACAGTCTTCTCATATCTGAATCGCATTGTACGCATATAATTTGTTGTCATATGACTAAAGGTTTTGTAAGCAAAACATGTACACATGTTGATGAAATCCATTTTTGTTGTGGTTGGCTATGTGTGCATCAAAATCACAAATGCCACCTGTGTTTAACTTGTGTTTGCATGAACCTAGTGAAGCCTGTTGCTGTATTCTTGTGTCCTAGTTGTGTACAATTGGGCAGGAATAGGACTTGATTGACTGAAGTGTTACCACTTTATGCTTTGCTGCCATAGTCTGTGAAGATATGTTGATGCATAACCAGTTAGTTAACATGCATTGCACATAACCCCTTGTGTTTAAATGTCAGCAATAGTAGTTGCTCATATGGGTGTGCATAAAATCTTAAAACAGCGCGTTTTGACAAATATACCATATTACTCGAGAGTAATGTTTTTTTGCTGTTAATGCGAAAGAGGCACCCATCATAGCTCAATTAAATCAGTATTGCATCCTTGCGTTGCAGTGACGTAAGCACTGCAAATTGTTCTTTTTTAGTGCTAAAGCAGCACTATTCCAATTGATAAACCGGAGCAGGATCTTGCGATGTTTGTCAGTTTGTTCATGTGAAGTAAATAAATAAAAATAAATCCAACAAATGTTGCCATGACTGGGAGTGCGCTGGTGAATTAATGACAGCTTACTTCATTAATTTTCACTCCCTTTTTTATATATTTCTCTTATCACCAGATGTTGGGGAAATATTTTACAGGCATGTGTTCCACTGCATAAGTAGGGTTACAACAGGAGCCATGCTTACTAACCTGTTCTCTTTCAGATGCACTCGGCACCGCCCGAGATGCTCGAAGACCTACCGCTGGCCATCAGCAGCAAGATCAGCATGTCGGATGAGGAGCTGGTGCACCTGTCAGTACGTGACCTGAACCGGCAGCTGAAAGCGTCCGGGTTGACTCGGTCCGAGATCGTCAAGATGAAGCAGAGACGGAGGACGCTTAAGAATCGTGGTTACGCTGCTAGGTGAGTGGAAATTACATACAGTTTCTTTTGGTAATTTGAACAGTTGGTTTGTTGAAATTAATGCTTTGGTCCTGTCAACATCAAGTGTATTGAAAGGCCCCCATGAATTTTAACTCAGCTTATTTCAAGGAAATTTTTGGCTCCCTTGAATTACGAATGAAGGGTCAACTGTACCAATCATAATAGCGGTAGAAGATGAGGCAAAACCATCAGTTGGACCAGTTCTCATAGTGCATGGCAGCATGCATTATTGGGCACAATATGTGTGGTCCTGTATGGCTTGATTTGTCTGGAAACTCTGCCTCGTAGCGAAGCATTGCCAACTAGTCCACTGCACGTAAGGTCACTGACACCTTTTAGAACTGTAGCAAGCAGCCGTCAGTGCAAAACCATGCATAAGCAGCGAGAAAAGGTGTCATCTTCTGGCTTTCACAACGGTTAAGCGCTTCTTCTTGCTGTCCAGTAATGTGGCTACTTTCTAGAATGCTTATATCCGGTTTGGAAAAGAAACACATAGAAATGCCTTTCTTCCTGCTCTAATTATCCCATTTCATAGTAATTATTTATTTTGTGTTCTCATATTTCACGTCACATTTTTTCGATTTTTTCAAAGTCGTGTAGAAGTGTCGTATTTGCATGAATGTGACGCGGCCACTGATGCACGCTGAGGGAAAGTTTTGAGTCCGTGTGAAAGTGAAAACTTTACGTCAACGCGGCATCGTCTTTCGCGGCCTTAGTGTCATTAGATACCTTTAGCATAGCGCGTACCGCGAACCGCCATAGCGCTTGCGCAGATCGCCCTGAGGGCGTCAGATGGCGCCACGTTCCCGTCAACAGCGCTCGTGCCTTGCGCGTCGAGACCAATCAGCGTGTGCCTAGTGGCAGGCCGCAGTACGATGCAAGCGGTAACGGTACATGGTCCGTCCTACTCCTTCAGCTATTTTACTGCCTTCCTTTTCTAAACGGGACCCGCGCCGCGTTCATGGCCTGCCGGGGTTTTTTTTTCATCTTTTTTTTTTTCGTGCGCGCCAAGCGCTTTGCTTCGACGACTTCAGGGTCTTCTAAAAGCTGACTTCTCCGCGCGGTTCAAAAGTCTGGTGGATGAGCCATCTCAAAGAGCGCCATTTTATCGTCTTCGCTATCCGTTGGCCTTGCGATTACGTCGTTACGTGTCTGTAGCTGTGGGACGTCCTGGACTGCACGCGGGCCGCGATGTCGTCATTCTGCGGGAAGTACGTCGTCATGGCCAAACGCTATTTACTATAATCGTTTCTTTATTAAATTTGTCTGCTGTAATAAATAAAAAGTGCACGGTGCGGTATCGAAGGCCAAATGGGGCACAGTTCCACTTTGCTATTATGATATTTTCACTATATGTGAGTTTACTATATGGGGACTTTATAGTATTATAAAGAAGAAGCGAATGTAAGCAGCTCTGTTTTAACAGTGTGATAAAGCAAGAAAGTAATAATGCAAACTACCTAACAGGGTTCAATTGTGGATGGAAAGCATCAAACCTGAGTTTATCCTGAGTTTATCTATTTAAAGATGGTCAGCGTGTCTTCCTTGCTTTCTTGTCTTTCAAATCGAGCTGACACTGGCGAGTTCTTTGCTCCTGTGTGTCTTGTATCATTTCACAATTTGTTCCTTTCTCCCCTTTATTGAATTCCCTTTTAACATGCCTGTCATTGACCCTTCATAAAGCTTTTGCTTGCCTAGACCTTGTAGCTGGCTCTACAGCTAGTCAGCTTATTCGTGACTAGCGTAGGGCACTTGTTGATCTCCTCAGTGCTGTAATCAGTGCTGCACAGCTTTACCTGGTCGTCTACCGTGAGCAGCTCTAGCTACTAAGCGCTGTGATGTGAAAGTGTTCCTTTATCACCAGCATAAAACATTCTCCAGTAGACATGCATTTTGCCTCATGAAGTATTACTCTGGAAGAACAGTGGCAAGTGAAGAGGAAATATATTAGAATTCATGTCAGTGGCAGTTAGACAACTAAATTTGTGTTAAAAATTTTTAAGCACTCACTGTTTTCAACTGAAGCTCATGTTTGATTACCAAAATGTCTTTATGTAAATAAGAGTAGTTTCTACAACTTTACTGGCAAAATAGTATTGCAACTTGAAACAGGCATTGAACGCACAACACCCTGTCAAGTTGGTTGCACTTAGCGGGCTTCTTCCATTATTAAAAGTTTGCTTCTTAGCAGTGAAATTTAATAATTTTATTACTGTACTTTACAGCATACCAACATCCGCATCTTCAGGCGCATCCATTCTAATTCCTGAAGTACCAGTATACACACCATGCTCATGCACACTGTAAAGAGTGTTCGGGCTGTATGCAGTGAGCTTTTCAAACACATTTTGAGGCCAGTACATTCCGCGGTGAGTGTTACAGAAATTTGCCGTGTCACAATGCAGTGCATGATGCTGAAGGCAAGTGAGGGCCATGGAAAGTGACGGTGAATTTGCCCTTGTGACACTCCTTGGCAGATAATTATCACGATTGACTGCAAGTAAAATGTGAGGGCAAGTTCTGTGGTATAGAAACACAGCAGCATTGAAGGAAGTTCACAGTCATGATTGTGTGGGTTGGCAAATTCTTCATACGGAATATTGTGTTACCTGGTTGTGCAGTAAATGATTATTTTTAAAGTGAAAGCTTTACTACTCCAGCCAGTGAGCCATTTCGGCTCGTCGCGCACTTCAGTCGTGTGTGCTTGGCCTGACCTTGAGCCGCCGTTGCCTAGCAACGCTGCAGCTGCGCTCCAAAAGATGACGCCGCTGTCGACGCTCGCTCCACCAGATGTGCTCCGCTGGGGTAGAGGAAGAGGAGGTGTCGCCTCGCGGGATATATATGCGCTTCGCCTTAGTGTATTGTAGTTGTTATGGAGAGCGCGAAAGAGACGCAACAACGACAGAACGAAGCGAGGAAGAGACAACGCGCCCAAGAGACACCAGAAGAGTGCGCCGCACGACTCGAGAAACGTCGTAACGAAGATGCAGCTAGAAGGAGTCGTGCCACGTCCCGGAATGACTCTTCAACTGCGGAAGAAACCGGTTTGAGTTATCGAGAGCATCGGAATGAGACTCTGCGTAGACGACGTGCCGAAGAAATGAAGCTTTCGCAATTAAACTAGGGTTAACCAGATAGTCAGATATCCTTTAATGATCTCAGATAATTGAGATATCATAGTCAAGGCCCCAATTTTCTGCGGCCGAAAATTCTCTTTCACTGCCCTCTCTTCTTTACGGCCCGCACCGCCTTCTCTCCATGTTAGTAAGCAACTGTCTCTCGCCACTGCGTGCCACGCGATGGCCAGGGTCGTCGAGAAAGTTGGCTTACCCTCGCAGCTCACAAGTACGGTGGGTGAGCTTGCTGTGGACATCTTGAGGAACAGCAAAAAGAAAACAAAATCGCGCTTTGTTCGTCGTTCTTTTGTTCCAAATATTACGCGAGGCGATTTTTTTCCTGAAGCAGAATATTCAAGGACAAAATAACGCGTTTCATATTTGTGCGAATACCGCTTTTTATAGGTGCAAATATCCTGACTCGTCCCAATAGCTGTGCTTACACGAATGCGACAGGAGTCAACTCTGGTCCACATTTTTTGACAGAAAGAACAGGTTTTAAGAAGGAAAGGCGTGACTCGTCCTCTAGTCTCTTTCCCGACGTTTTCGGACTTTCCCTCAAAAAGTGGACTGGAGTGGACTTTTGTTCCATCCATGTAAATGCGGCTATAAGTGCAAGCGGACGCGTTACTACCAGAGCCTCAGTGCTTGACGAGCTAGCTTGCTTGAACCTCTTTCTTTGCAAGGTTCTACGCTTAAAGAGAATATAGGCGTTACACTCGATAAATGTTTTCAACATCCTATCATTCCTCCCGATATCCGCAATCACAATACTCACACCTCGATATAACGAATTCCGATATTAGGAATTATCGGCTATATCAAACTCTTCCCAAATATATTTCAATAAACACATGCAGTTTTTGCTTTATCAGTCGAACGTAGTTAGCCCTAAAACGAATGGCAGGCGGCAGGCTTTGCCGCGCTACACAAATGCCGTACTGGTGAGGCAAGCGTTCAGGCCAGCGTTCGCTCTTTTATCTCGCACTCGCCAGCAACGCTACGGTAGATGGAGCGGCGCGGAGGGTTGGCAGCTAGGCTGTGCCAGCACGCATTACGCCTCTCGTACGCGTCGACAGCGCCGTGGAATCAGTGGCGTGGGCGGCTGTTGCCTTGCGGTAACCGTCCTGAGTTCATGTCGGCTGTCACGGAGTCTATAAAAACGCCAATAGCATTCGCTATAACGTGCTATTTTCCACGCGGCTGCAATGCGGGGGAAGCAGCACAAGCTGACGCTTGACTTGCTATTGTTGCGCGATGGTGGTGCCGTGCGGAGGAGTCAATATGGAGCTAAAGCTTTGGAACAGTGCTCCCCGTCTCTTTAGTAAGCATTTCCTGAGTTGCCATTCCTTCGGTGACTAAATTGCGCTGGTTTTGCGTGCGTTCCTGGCGAAATTTTGTATTGCGAATTCCGCCTATATCAATCTGTTGTACGATTTTTTACATGTGTGCTATAACGAGATCTGGCTGTGTAATTAGAAAACATAGTATCTGGCTCCTAACACCGTTCCGCGAAAAATTCTACAATTCTCGATTTTTTGTGGCATAGTCCTAAATTAGGAGCTTTAGTCAAAATAATTGAAATTGAATTGCTACAAGGAGTGCTTATTGGCACAAGCTGACTGTGTGTATAAAACTGTTCCAGCTGTCGAAACAAAAGGTTGGAGCAGAAGGACGACTTGGAAGGAGAACGGGCCATCGTAATCCAAGAGATCTCGCGACTTCAGGAAGAGAACAAGGCTCTCGAAGGTGAAGTGGACGACCTGCGCTCGAAGTACTCAACTCTGCTGGAGTATGCCCGCAAGAATGGCGTGCCCCTGCCAGAAGACCTGAACACCAACTTCTAGCTGACAGACACATGCCTGAGTGAATGTCATTCTTGGAACATGCATGGCATTCCAAGAATGAATATCAAGGTCTCTCATGTGAAATCAGAACTTAAGTTTGGGACAAAGCTTCTTTCATGACACAAGGTGTGGAATATGCATGTCACAAACGACTTTTTGATGCTGTTGAAACAAGGTTAAGCCAAGCTTTGTGGCAACAGAGAAGCTTTCTTTAAAACATTACTTGTGATTTCAGTTTGCAAGTCGTAACTCAGTACATACGCCACAAGGTAAGTTGTACTGATGTGGTAATCATAGCATGAATTCATGGGAGCATGAAATGGAAAAAATGGACTGTCATTTATTTCACTCAAGCATAATTTGTGCCTAGTATGACCAGGCCTGTCTTCTGTACCGCATGAACTTTGTATTCATATATGAACATTATACAAAACCGTTTACTGCATGCTTTTTTTTGTATACATGGGGCATCATTGCCCATTTAGAAATGGATATGCCTGAATAGCTGTTTTTTTTTTCACTAAATCTTTGTTAAGTGACTTTTGCCAATAAGTGTATGAGAATTATGCTGGTTCTTAAGGTGCTTTGTAGAACAAACTTGACACACTGTGCCTGATGTTTGTGGTGCATACTCCATGAACATGATGGTTACTGTATATACACACACATATTTTATTTACCATAATGTTGAGAAGGCATTGCATGTTGACACCATTTATTTGCAAATAAAAGTACATCATACCATGCTTCTGGATACTCCTTTTTTGAAGCTTCTGTCCAAACACAAGTCATGTGCAACCCTCGGCAGCAAGGGCAGCGGGATCATTTTTCAACTTTTACAGCTGTGTTTTACTGAGACCATGGTAGTTTGGTGGGGGCCAAAATCATGGCATAAAACTTGAGATGTCCCCAATTGATTCCGAAACTTTATTGCTCAAGTATTGCCATATGTATAG
Source organism: Amblyomma americanum (assembly GCF_052857255.1). Lineage (NCBI taxonomy): Eukaryota > Metazoa > Arthropoda > Arachnida > Ixodida > Ixodidae > Amblyomma > Amblyomma americanum. The sequence continues at coordinate 39,933,832 of NC_135504.1, forward strand.
TTGCATATAAATGTACAGGAATTAAGTTGTGTAAAAACATTTGGCTCTCTTTGTGCATTCACCTGGCGCCAATAAAACTGAATGGAATTTGAAGAGGTGAGCAAAAGTGAAGAAGCCTTGTCGAATTGAAATAGCGCACACAGAATTTGCTCAGAGTGAGAAATATTCCACATGAGATTTTGTTGGCTTCTCATGTGCAGAGAATTAGTCTTTACACATACAACCAGTGCGCTGTAAAAGCTGTCTGGGTGCCTTCCATGAAACCTACATCTGTTCCGCAAGCTAACATAAGCCACCAAATGTAATGCTGCGGTCTGTTACTTCGAGAGCTTTAGAAATTTTTCCCAACTTTTATGTCATCTTACCATGTTGTTTCCTGCCTATCTGTGGCATAGCTACAGATGAAAATGGATGTTGAACGTGCATTCTAGTGTTTGACAGGTACATACAACATCAGAAGAACCATGTTGTGTGTGAGGAGACACACATTCTCATCAGTGAATCTCTGCTATGCCACTGCAGGAAAAAGGCTTGCATCCTTGATCTCCAGCTAGCCCTATGCAGCTGGATTAGCCTGATCCAAACAAATATCCTAATATTTTCTGCTACTGTATGTTCCCTGCTTATGTACTTGCCACCCGTTCCAGCTAGGACAGGAATTAATTTGTGTGCGGGCTTTTCAGTGCAACTAATAAATTACATGTGTGTTGGGCTTGTATTTCCCGCCTTAAATATTGGCTTTTTAGTAATCTCCTGGACACACAATGTTGCAGTGAGCAGCCTTAGAAGGACCGACAACCAGCCAGAACACGTGAGATTATGGCGGAAATGAAGATGTTGTGCCTCATTGTTAGCATCGAGCATTGTGTTATTGAGAAACCGATAATGTATCGTTTTTATTTGGAACTGAAAATCACTTGAAACAAACTGATGCGGCATCTTGCGGTGAAACTTTGTGATTGTTGGTGTATCCCACCATGTGACCGCATCTCAGTAAATATTCTAAGTAAGTGCATTGTGTTTTTTTTTTTTTTGAGACATTTTCATCATATTTTATTATAGTTTACACAATCTTGAGGCTGCCCTTCAATGAAAGGCAATGCTTCTTTAACATTGCCAATGAAATGCTTTGAGATTTGGTCAGTAGGTGATGCCACAGCATTATGCATTTCTTGGTTGAAACGCTAACCATGGTCGACTAAAATTTTGGGGAGTAAGGTGCATGTCATTTTGTCGCGGCTTTGGTTGTGGAAAGTCAAATGTATGCTACGCTATACTAAATATGTCTAATTACTGCCTGTCGTGCGTGACTACATTTGATTTTAATTCATCACTTTTGATGGTGTGCGCAGTCATTATTGCTCTCACTGATGATCGTTTCCAGCATCGAAATTATAAAACCAGGCACATCTGCTTATCGAAAAACTTCTTATTAAAAATTTTCTTCATCATGTATAGCTAAGCCTCAGTGAAATTGGGCATCATGGTCACTGAAATTTAATCCTTAAAATTCAGGACCCTTTAACGGTTGGGAAAATGGTTTTGTAAAATGCAAACAATGAAGCACCTCGAGATGAATCATCTGTACCTGATGACCGCTGTTCATTCTTTCTGGGAACTCATCTGTGGTGGTCTAGCACGCCGGGTGCAGCTCGCCGCTACGAGAATGAAATAAAAGGAAGAGAGCGAGCACAGCATCCAACGCACAGCATGTGAGGTCTGAATTGTCTCGGGTAACCACCACAAGGCCCACGTAGACAATCGTCCTCAGCATGGGTGCTTATGCATGAGACTCCAACACTTCACCCTGTTGTGCTGGCAAGGTGATGCCACTGCAGTTTCCTGTAGTGTTGGATATCGAGTTATCCTGTTATCCTGTCTCTTCAATGTGTGGCATGCAGTGGTGCAGAGAAAGGTGCTTCCACATTTATTGCCGAAGTTGCCCAGTGATAGAGGAAGGCGGTGTGGCACTCACTGAGGAGCTTAGCAAGTTGGCAGCTATTCCATGCAAGGCACCTGACGTGCTCTGTTCGCTGGAACTTGGGACGCTTCCTCCTCTTTGAACACGCTGAAGGGGGGGCACTACAAATGGAAGATCCCTTGCATGGAACTGAAGAGATTGCACCTGCATTACTTAGATGGAGACTGGTGGAGTGCTGAAGAGGCACTTTTTAACAATATGCAAATCATTGAACTAGGTGCTGGTAAGATTCTGAAGTACGAGAAGTAATTAACCCAGCAGTGCAATTTTGAACTTATTCTATAGAATCAATGAAGTATGCTTGATGCTGACTCCCATTAGGTGATGCATATTATAGTTTTGATCTAAAGTAATTTGTCGGCAATTCTCAGGACTTGTGAGTACTAAACATTACATTGTTAGTGTAGTATGTCTTTATTGCTTTGTTCAGTACATTATTTATTCCGGTTCACCTAAAGTTCTTGAAGCTCTGACTTGTGACTACAAGATCTCCTTTAGTATTAATTGCTAAGGCAACCAACCCAATGATACCCATGGGGCCAGTGACCAAAATTGAGGGCAAGATATAATTCCAGTCAAAAATGAACCTTGTCAAACCCTGCCCCAAATTTAAGGTGTAGTGCTTGTACAAAACATTGTTGACTGAGTGAGTGACTGTTCCAGTTCTTTTATCACTCATACATTTATTTGTTGCTTGATTCATCATTTTTTCATGCATTAATGTAATCAATCGCCTGCTCTTCTGTTGGTTCACCTATTACTTTGGAAGCACGAAAGCCCTGAAAGCTGCCATCAGGAACCCTTATTAGCTGGACCTGCCCTCTCTCTCAGTCACGTTCTAGTTCTTACACTGAGTGCACATACCTGTACACAGTCTTTTACAACGTGCGAGCGTCATGTCGCTTTCACCGGCAGTCGCAGCCTAATTCGCCAGTGCAAACCGCCAGCGACCCCGGCCTTATGTCCTGGACAACAGAATCAAGTACTAAATTTTTTGCCCTCTCCGTTTTTCCCTGTCGTTTCCATTGTGAAGAGGCACCGCACAAATACGATGGGCCTTGTGAAGCGCGCCCGAGGAAATCGCCGGTCTCCTCCCTCGTCCATCAGCGATGTCGTGCACGCGATTCTCACTTCTAACGCCGTCGCTCGAGGCATTCTTTCCCTCTTCGGATTGATGATGTCCATTTGGTCGCGGAATTGTCGGAGACGGCGTTGAAGGGTTCAGGGTCCCGCCCAGCTCTCCGGTGCAACGGCTGGGAAGAGAGGCCGGGAACGGGGCACCGTCACGAGAACAAAGGTTGCTGAAAGGACTGGCAAAAGAGTACTGCAAGAACAGGTTGTATGAGAGACGCGAAGGCCTTGCTTCGTCGGCAAGTGGCTCACTTCACCGCTGTATTAAAAAACCAGCTAAAACGGAAGACGCTGGACAAGATAAAGGCACACAAACACACACACTGTCTCCGGACTGATTTATTTCTTGCTCATCCACTTGCTTAAAGCCGTTTTCAGCTCGGGAAAAGCCGGTTTGCCCCACAGGCAAAGCACATATAACGCCTTTTACCGCCACTCCAAACCAAGCGCTTTTAGACCAGTCGGGAGAGAAGTGATGGAAGTGTTCCTGAGCCTATAAGGATTGACCGGTTGAAATAATACATATTTCATTCCCCTCACTCTTAATGTTGCAACGCGATGTGGTCAAACACGACTAAAAAAAGGGAAGGTGCGCAGAAAGGCTGTGGCTTTTCAGCGAAATTTTGGCGTTAGAACGGAAGCAATTTGTGTGCGTTTTTGAAACAATAAACAGGCAAAAGCGTTGAATCACCAAAGGCACCTTCCGGCCACCGGCTGCATGGGATGCGTTACCAGGTGTCCCAGCTAAAAGTGACCAAGCTTTTAAAAAACACAATGTCCTAACCGCGTGAGACCGACTGAGGGCTGTTGAGAGTCGCGTGACCTAGTCTTCAATATTTTTTTTGTTCTTCAAAGTTGATTAGGCCTAATTATCGATCTCTTTAATTATTGAGTTGAGGAACAGAGTGTCAATGTAAAAGTTGTAGATCGTCTCAAAAAACCGCTAGCAGCGCTGTTTCCATCAAGCTACGATTTGCGTAGCTTTACTTAATGGCCTTAAAATAAAGCTATCACGTGACCAACTGCTGGGTCACATCTCTGCGCCAATCTGCACGCAAATGCTCATCGGGGAGAGCACTTCAGCAAAAATAGATTTTCTTCTCTAAGGCGCGTCTTGGGATGTTTAAATGGCACCATTGTCACTGGACCCTTTTTTTATTGTGCGTGCTAGGGTTTAAGGCCGGAAAAAAAACTACTTTACGTTACCGGTATCTTGGTGCAAATGTTGCAGTCAACTGTTTTTCAAAGTGATCTACAATTTTTCTATTGACACTTTTGTTCCCCATTTTAATAATTAAAAAGTAAGCTAGTTAGGCTTAACTAATTAGTTAACTTCGAAAAACGAAAAATACTGCAGACTAGGTCACACGACTCTAAACAACCCTCAGTTGGTCTCACGCGGCTAGGACAATCCGTGTTTTTTAAAAGCTTGGTTACTTCTAGCTGGGACACCTGGTATATATTTGCCGCGCGTTGTACGCTGCATGCGTATTCGGACGTGAACGCGAGTGTTATTATACATATTTATTATTATACACATTAGTGTTACTATACATATTATACATATATTATTATACATATTCTTAGATAGTGGAGCTACACGTCGATCTGTACGCAACCGGTTGATGAACGCACCGCAGGAAGCAGAAATCCATTACGTAGAACATGAGTTGTGCTAGTCGCGAGCTGTTGTTTGAACGTAACAAGATGCAAAATTGCTTTCTATCCGCAGATGGTGTTCGCATTTCACTTCCGCCTGATTGTTTACAGACTTTCGCTTTATCGCGTTACGCGGGTGCATTCCCGAATGCGTCGTCAACTATCATCGTACTTGTAGTGTAACTGCCATGAAAGCTAACCTTTCCCTACCGCTTCTTTCCCATCGCAGGTCAATAGCTTCATTACGTACTTTTCACAAAATTTATCATAACCCTTATCTTAAAGAGAGGTTGTTAAAAAGACAATCGTATATTTCAGCCCGCACTGATCACCGCCACAAAGTTTGGATCCCTCCTTGTCGCACGAGATGTTTTCGCGATTCATTCATACCCAGAACTTGTGTCAGCTGGGATCACCTTCCCCACAATATTGCTGAAATTACTGATACTGTTGCCTTTCGTAATATAATAATAATAATTGGTTTTTTTGGGAAAGGAAATGGCGCGGTATCTGCCTCATATATCGTTGGACACCTGAACCGCGCCGTAAGGGAAGGGATAAAAGAGGGAGTGAAAGAAGAAAGGGAGAGGTGCCGTAGTGGAGGGCTCCGGAATAATTTCGACCACCTGGGGATCTTTAACGTGCACTGACATCGCACAGCACACGGGCGCCTTAGCGTTTTTCCTCCATAGAAACGCAGCCGCCGCGGTCAGGTTTGAACCCGGGGCCTTTCGTAACGCTGTTACTAATTTTATATAAGTCTCTGTATCTATGTTTTATTTTATTAGCTGCTGTTTTCTTTTGTGGTTTGTTTTGTGTAATGCTGACTTTTGCTAGTGCTGTTATTGATCTTAAATGAGTGTGTGCTGTAATTATATATAAATTTTTTAGCTGCTGTGTTTGTTTTCAGTACTTGTATGTTATTCCCACTCCCCTCTGTAACGCCTAACGGCCCTGAGGGTAAATAAATGAAACGAAATGTAACTGCGTGCGTCCCGCTGCAAATGGCTGGGATCTAAGGTGGCGCCTTTGTGTTAATCATTCGCCCTTTCACTCTTTCATTTCCTCCTATCATTTGTACGAAGAAAACAAAGCAAATAAAAAGGAAGAAAAGGGAAAGAACGAAGGAATGGCGAAACTATCAAGGAGGGACATATGAAAGGAACCGGTTTGGAAAGCAGGGAATGAACGAAAGGGCACGGTGAAACAAGGAAATGAACGGAGAAAGTAACGAAAGGAAATTTCAGGGATGAGTGAAAGAAAAAAAGGAAATGAAGAAAGGGAAGGAAAAACTGAAGAAAGTCGGATATGAAGTTACAGTGAAAGAAGGAAGAGAAAAGACAGGAAAGAAGGGAGAAAGAGGGTAAGGACTAATGACAGAAAGATCGAAAGAAAAGTAGACGAAAGAAAAGGAACTCTACGGGTTGGCTGTGTTGGCACCCAACACGGCCCACGGCTGCTTGTAAGAAGGCAGGCCGCTGAAGTGCTGCCACCGGAGAATCGAAAATCGAACGGGGATAACCCGCTCCCACCTTCCCGCACTAAAAGGAGGTCGAGGCGTTGCGCCCAACCCTTCCTTTCTTCCCTAACATCGACAGGCCGCGGCGTACTCTATTCAGAGGCCGGGGCCTTCCTCCCCCGGACGTGCGGGTGTCGAAGCGGGGTATAAGGGGAGAGGAGCGTGGGAGTGCTGTCGCGGAAGGGTGAAAGGTTGTGTAATTATGATAATGAGAGATGAACCCTGCGCCACCTATCCTGCTTTTATCCCGCACAATGGCAGGGCACCGAGGAAGAAATCTGCTGTGTCGAGAGCATACACTTCCCTTATCGTCGCCCTCCGAGTGCACTCGGCATTCGAGGCACGTTGATCGCTCGGAGGCCGGGGGGAAGGCGTTGCTCACGCCCCAGCTTCGCTCTCGTACGTCGTCTGCTTCGTGTCTGGCTCTGGCTGCGGCTTTGGCTGGCTCCTCGTGTCTTGCGTTTAATTAGGTGCAGCGTGACGGAGCCTGAAACGCGCAGGGGTGTGTAGGGTACGAGCCCTGATTCCGAAAAAAAATTTCGCCCAGGTGAAAGCCTCGAACCCAGTACCACCGCCTTATGTGTGAAGCAACTGCAGCAACTACGCTAGCCAAACATTTAATTTTAACGACATTGCTTTAGAGGCCCCGTTACCCAGAAAATCCGGCGTCCACGTTACATGTAAGCGAAAAACAGGGTGACTTTGGATGGGCCACCCGCCCGAGAAGCAACCTAGGTGGGAAACCGAGGTCACGTGACCTTGTGGCGTCATCACAACTTGTCCACCGGATTGTGAGCAAACTGACCACCGCGGCAGGTGACAGTTAAATTAATTCTCGCGAGAGGTTGCTCTGGGAAGAGCAAGCTGGGTCGCACAAGCCCCACCGGTGGCAGCACCTGCCATCGCTGGGTAGTGGCGCATTTCCTTAACTGCTGCACCATTGCGGAAAGAGTGGTATGAGGACTGCCAGGGACATATGAGTTCAAAGTTGAGAATGACCAATTCCTCATATATGCTCATTAACTCGTTAAAGCTGTCGCGTCATATAATTACGACGGAGCTTGAGTGTACCCTACAATTCTTTTTTTCTAGGCATAGTATTTAATTTAATGCAGTAGTAATGCGTATATAAGAACTATTTATGAAGAAGGTACAAAACCACACCAAATAGCAAAAAACATGTCGCAATAACATTATAATGCAGTCAAGGCTGAGCATAAGGCGACCATAAGGCGGTACCGTCACGGTTTTAATATTGGTCATGCGTATTTCCGAGGTAGGCACTCATTTTGCAAAAGTGTAATTTTAACGAAACTACAGTCGTGATGGAGGACCGTCATAAAGATTTTCCACAGGCTTTGAACTCCGAAAAGAAGGAGCATGTATTGGGGGTACATCAGCGGAGTGTAGTGCAGTAAAATGTTGATTTTTTTGAGTGAGTGAAATGAGTGAAAAAACCTTTATTGTCCAACAGAAAGAGACCACCTCATCCAGACCTCCCCTGTCCCATACCCTCAGTTGAGGGAGGAGGATCAGGAGAAATCAGGCCGCATGGGGTAGTCGCGTCAGATGCTGGCCAGGATCTCTTGTATCCCGGCAGCCTCTTCAGCCAGTCGGACGGCGGTGAGCTGGAGCTCAGGGTCGGTGCTCAGGAGCAAGATCTCCCAGGCGTCTCTGCTATTAATGTTCATTGCCCTGTCTGGGGATTGGCTACACTCTCATATTATGTGGTCGAGGGTCCCTCTCGCCCCGCAATTCTTGCATTTATCGTCCTCTATTTCTGGAATGATATGTTTGCTTAGAATTTGGTGTGGGTAGACATCTGTTTGTAGACGCCTCCACGCCACCGCTTGTTGATTGAGTGCTTTGTTAGGTGGGGGAAAGTACCTGCGATGTTGTCTATAATATTCTGTAACTTCCTGACAGGAGATTAGTCTCCCTTCTCTCCCGTGATCTGCGAACGGTGGCCCGTCTTGTGCAGCTCGGTGGTAGAGATCTCGAGCTACGGGCCGCCTCGTTGCCACGGACAGATTCGTGCGCGGGGTCCAGATTATATTGATTGTTCTATTCAATGTCGCTTGTCTTAAAATTTTGGCGGCGAGGGGAGAGGCTCTCCCTCTACTAAAGTTTTTCAGTCTTTTTTTCGGGACATCCAATATAGCTAGCTGACAGTAGGGCGAAGCCGCACTGATGTCAAATCAAAACGAGGACGACGTTGGTGGGGAAGCTTCGAGGAAATTTTCGCAAGGCAGAGCAGATTTCAGGCAATGAAAATATCAGAAATGTATGATCTGCGCTGAGGTCAATGTATGTTTCAATTTTTGAAACCTACTATAACTTTACTTCGAGTGCAATTAAATTTAACCCAAATTTGCTCCACCTAAACGCTTCGAGCTGGCCTCGTCCTGCATCTAGTAGTTGATCGATTCGACTCCGCCCTGCCTACTTGCCGCCCTGGTTATAATTAACTTAGCTGGTTGATCCCGTGGGGGCGTTGGTCCCGGGTTTGAGTGTTTAGAGGGTGAATTTCAGACCAGGTCGAATAATTTTTAACGCCTGTCTCATGTAGCCCTCATCTCTTTATTTTCTCTAACATGTTTCATGGTAAATTGTCGACTACCAAGCTTTAAGGAAACTTTGATTTTCTTGTAGAGGTAATCGGCTGCTCGCAGGTATGTGATGTAGATAATTATTACCTTGCTTCGCATACATCTGCTCTAGGGTTGGTAACTCTGCCTAAGAAAAACCGCAGTCGAAAGCCTGCACGAAGCAGCCATACTTGTGTAAAACTGCTTGGCCAAACTAGGGGATGATGATTATTATACCTACTTTATTTTCCACCAGATAAGGAGGCCCCGGCACGCAGGCCTGAATGACGTGGGCCGGGACCTCCGCGATTGAGGAGGCGAATGTCCGGACCCCGTAGAGTATCTGTTGCCGGTCCAATTGTACTTATTTTTGGAAATGTGGCGGACAGTTTGAAGGATGCTTCACTCCCGCCACCGGTTGGCCCGGTATTGCACTACCTCCGGGATCGGCCTTGTCTTTAGCGCGTCTTTACTATCCTGTCTTTCTATCCCATCTTTCAACTCTCCTACTGTCTGCACGTGATAGCGATTGTGGCTCGGCTTGAGCCAGTGAGCAGGCCTGTGCACTTTCCTTTTCTTTCTTCCTGGAAATAGCAGACAGACAGACCTCCGCGATTAGAAGCAGGAAAAGAGGTCTTGACTCCTCGCGGCTTCTTCCGCCAGGGGGATGGCTTGTTGCTGTGGAGCAGGGACCTCGCTCCACAGCAGGGCTTCCCAGGTTCCTCTACAGTTTATATTTGCTTTAGCCCCTGGGGAGCAAGCGCATTCCCAGATTATGTGGTTGAGGGTCCCTCTCGCCCCACAGTGCTTGCACTTATCGTTTTGTTTCTCATCTTCCTGAACATGATATGCCCAGACCGGGTTTACGAAGTTCCCAGCTTGGAGGCGCCGCCATGCGATTGGCTCCCTATTGTTTAGAATATTATTCGGTGGTGGCGCCAGTCTCATCTGTAACCTATAATTTTCGACAATATCCGTATAATTTTGCGGACACTCCTCCATGTTCCGCCAATCGGGCGGCTTCAGGGTGTGGCGGTCGCCTCAGAGGTTGACGGCCGCGGTACACCCGTATCGGCAGCCACCATTAGAAGCCGCAGCACGGAAGCAGCCAAAGTAGGGGAGGCTAAGTGTGACGCAGAATGTCACCGGGAACTATCAATGTCCTCAGACAAAAAAAGAAACGCAATCTCAAAGCGTCCATGTGTTCACACTTGAGGATTGCGATTTTCTGGAACATTCCTTGCCATTTCTTTCGCGCTGTGCAGAGTCCGTTGCCTTCCTTTCTTCTTTCACTCCCTCCTTTATCCCTTCCCTTACGGCGCGGTTCAGGTGTCAGCCAATATTTGAGACAGATACTTCGCCATTTCGTTTCCCCCAAAACCAATTATTATTATTATTATTATTATTATTAGTCCGTTGCATCTCCGCCGTGTCTGCAGAACCACAACCTGCAGGAATGCAGGAATATACAGGTCTTATAATATATATATGCAGCTCGGTCCTCATGGAATGTCTATAGGCCTCATAAAAATATAAATGTCTTATATTTTATATGGTCCAGTATGTTTTTAATCTTACCTATACGGATTTCTATAGCCCTAAAAGAGGCTTTGTGTTATGCCCCATGGCATTCTCTATACTAGGCCAAACAGGAAATATACGGGGCCCTCAAAAGTAAAATGTAGAGCTGCTCGTCACTGGTGCGGAAACAACGCACATTCTTACGCCAAACAATGCGTGGCGTGCTCTTGAGGGCACTGTTTGCATTTTCTTGCGTGACATAACATTCTTAATCAGGGCCCTACAGATAACTCTCAGTGTACTCGCGTGCGCTCGTGCCTCTCATAAGAAAGGGGAAACCACCAAGCTGATTGTAGTTCCGTGCAGTACAACTTCCTTATCTCTCTCACATATATAGGCCCTTTCACGAGTCTACAGGCACGTGGCTTTTGAACTGTGCATGCAAGTGCGCGAAAAAGTCTCGTGCCATCAACTCTCCACGCGAAGTTCCGAAGACGCATGGATCCGCAGTCCTTTGTCGAACGTGGCACGGACCGTTGGGGAAAAGGCCTGCAGTTTAGAAAGCACTCGAGCAGCCAAAGAAAAAAATGAGCCGACGCTGAGGCAGCGATCGAATATCGAGCGTTGACACACCTAACATAGGCCGCCGGTTCGAATCCCTGCCGCAAGCTAGACTCTAACTTAACTACCAAGTTTATGCTGCACGAAACGCTAAATCGTATGCCACCACCCCGAACACTGCGACAAACGGTTGAGCCGGAATGTCCATACGAAGAATCGCAAAGACGTGTAATTGGGGGTACATAGGTCGCCGCTTCGAATACTTGCCGTGATCTAGGCTCTAACTTAACTAGCAAGTATATGCTGCACGAAATCTGAATTGTATGACACCATCTGGAACATTGTGCGGCAAACGGTTGGGCCACAAATTTTACACGAATAATGGGACTAATTGGCCCGACTGTGGCGCTTGCTATACAGGGATATATATATATATATATATATATATATATCGGACCGGCGTAGCTTATTTTCGAGTTGTGGTGCTCGGGCATCACGCTGCCGCATGTTATTGTATTCCATTATGTAACCGCCTCGGTTACCATGGCAACCACGGGGTTACGATTTGCGTTATAACGTATAACGTGACACCTGAAACGCGAGAAGTAGAGCTAACGCTCTAATACAGAATGAAAGTGGAAATTTTGTCACGCAATTGCAGTAGCCAGCACTTTGACGCGCTTTCTTTTCTGTGACGCTGTGAGTGGTCTTCGTAGCTTTTCAACAATATAACTTCCACAGTTGTGTTATTGAAAGGAAATATAACTCTGAAGGGAACGGTTGACGTAGACAGGAAGTGGCCACAACGCAGGCCGGATATTGAGGAGAAACGAGCTCGATCGTGACGTTATTGGTGCGGAATAGTTCTCTAGTGCGTCAACTCTCTTCTTTTCGGTGTGAAACAGTCGACTCGCAAGAATCCGGAGTCGAAGGGGACCGGTATTTGTTTTGGGGGTAAAGAGACGTCGAAGACAAATTCAAGCTGGCCTATATGAATCGATGAATTGTTGCGTTGTAATCACGAATACGCTACACTGTCTCTGAAAACGAAGCTTATGTGAGCTTGAAAGTGTGAAAAAAACGACAATCACGACTGCGAGCCTCATACCCAGCATTTCTGGACAAAATCATTTTTCAACGGGAAATGGTTTATGAATGCAATTTTTTCACACATTGAAAGGTTTCACGATAACAATCAATGTATCCGCAAATCTCCTGTCGGCAGGTTTGCATTTTTTTTTGCTATTGACGTTATCGCCATCGTCGAAATCTTTCCCCATTTGTTTTTTATGGCAGTCTTAAGAGCTCTATGCGAGTGATGGAAAAACTTTAATGGTTTTGCTCTGCATCAGTAGCATGGATCATCACATTCAATATCTACATAACAGTTCATTGTAAAGAGTATTGCAATATTCGAAATTTTTGTCCAATAATGCTTGGGCATGTGAGAGTCAGGACTGCACTATAAACACAAATACGATTATGACGGAGTAATCCGGAGGACAGCTCACTCCCTATTTACTCCTTTTTGTTTAGTGTGCTGGGGCAAATTTGTGGTGGCCGTCAATCATTGCATGAAATGAAGGCGAACATTTTTTTGTCTTGCTTTCCTTGGAAAAAAGGGGGGGGGGGGAGTTCCATGCAACCCTAGATTGCATTCAGGTGCAGTCTCAATCTGGGATCGCTACTGTGCCCTTTCATTAATCTCCCTGTCACTGAAAGCAAAGCAATGATCAATGAGTGCGCGGAAGCACCTGTCCAGATGAGGAGATAGGAAAGCGGTAGAGTGATCATCAATAAAGTCATGGAATGTACTACAGAGAAAGGTGATGGTGGTGTCCCTTCTGTGTGGTTGTTTGTGAGCGCCTGGATTTATCATAATGAAGGTAATACAGCTAGACATATTGAGCTCGAAACGGGCGCCCATGATGTGAGGATACCTTCATGAAATAGCAAGGTGACCCACAGCACGGCGCTACTAGTGGCTCCGTGGAGCTTCTGCTTAATAAACCATTCGTTTGCCCAAAGCTCAAGCTTTTTGGAAGCCTCGGCTATATATATATATATATATATATATATATATATATATATATATATATATATATATATATATATATATATATATATATATATATATACATATAAGCCTCGGCTCTAGTATCTGTTTTACCGAAACACGTGTTCACCGAAGCGTTGTAAGTCAGACGCGCAAAAATCTTAACCTCTGTAGGTCATTGGTACGTCTCATACGCAACAATTCTGGACAAAAAAATTTTCGAAACGGGGAAAGAGTTTATGAACGTAATTTTTTTCATACATTGTAAGTTGGCATTGTAACAGTCAATATATCCGCAGATCTCCCGGCGGCAAGCTTGCATTTTTTTTTTTGCTCATATAAGCAGTTTTGCTTTCGTTAAGAGCGTTCCTCGTTGGTTTTCCAACTGTGGCAGTCTAAACTGCTCGATGCGATTGATGGAAACACTATAAAAGAAAGATTTTGCTACACACCTGAAGAATGGGCCATTACCTTCAATATTTTCATCACAGTAGCTTACAGTTTTTCAATATTCAAAAATTTTGGCCAGAAATGTTGGACCTGAGCTACAGCTTTGGTTTTTATATATTCAACTTTCCAAATTCTGGTACATTTTTTACGGTTTCATGTTCCCAGGCTATACCGCCATGCCGCACGGTCGCTGCTGCGGTCGCGCCAAACTGCGCATGTGCAGAGAACGCTTGGCGGCAGTGGTAGAGTGTGCGGTACACGGTAACACTATGCCAAAACTCTCTGTGGGGACAGAGCGGGGATAAGAGAAAATGCGAGCCATAATGACGTCCCGTTTGGCGATCATTACACTGGAGGAAAGGGTAAAGAAGATGTAAAGGAGCCGTATTAATATCCTCAGCACTTGTGTTTGAAGATTGGAATTTTGAGAACATATTTTGCTGCAAAAGCGACTGTTCTCCTTGCACGGAGCTAGTGGTGGATGGGACAATAAATTGAAACTGATTAGACATGCGCGAGGCTTCTGCACAATTCATGCGTACAAATGCACTTCTCAAGCCTATACGAAGCAATCAATGCTTTTCGTACGTTGCGAAAAACAAGCCAAAATCGCTATGTCAAACCGCGAAAGATTGTGCAAAAAGAAATAACAAATACCGAATTCCATTCAAAGCTACACACGAGGGCTGCAAGTTTAGGTCGTGGGCGTATGTCCTCAATCGCAGGGTATGCGTCCGGTGGGAATCGGCCGAAAACAATATTTACGCATTGAGACCACGATGTCGGTAGTTCTGTAGGCGGGTTGTTACTGAGTGATCCGTCTGCGAGCTCCACCCTACTCTATTTACAGAGCAAATAACACACTGCGATCTGCACAGAACCAAGTTCGCGCTGTAAGTTGTTTTCATGGTACAAAGAAAGAACTGGGAAAGTCCGAACCTTTGCTCAATTCGGGCGGCCACCATTATTCCCAGTGACTCACCTGCGGTGTTTCCCACCGATCGGCGCGGTATAGGCCTTCCCTAAATCACTGGGTCGCTGATATTTGTCCGACGAGTAAACCTGGACGCGCGTGCATTTTATTGGCTCGTGTGGCGAAACGTTGCGACACGCCCCCTCTGTCCCCACCTTGTCGTCGTACGCCACCCTTCTTTTATAGCAGCCCACAGATCTCACTGCAAGCGCTGTAAAAGTGTCCGAGATTGCCGGGCCTGTGCTGCATCGCTGTATCCACGTTCGGCTTCAGAGCCACGAAGGAGTCTTCCCTAAAATCCCTATGTAAAACCTTTGGGCGTGAACGGGAAGCGTGTTGTGCAAAGAGTAAGGGATGCAATGCCTGTAAACGTGGTCGAGATTGCAGGGTCTGTGGTGGAGGAATACATCCAGGTTCGGCTTTGGTTCGCTAAGAATAAGAGATACAATGCTTGTAAAAGTGGCCAAGATTGCAGGGTCTGTGGTGGAGGGATATATCCAGGTTCGGCTTTGGAGCGACGAAAGAATCTTCCCTAAAATCCCTATGTAAAATCTTTGGGCGGGAACGGGAAGTGTGTTTCGCTAAGAGTAAGAGATACAATGCTTGTAAAAGTGGCCAAGATTGCAGGGTCTGTGGTGGAGGGATATATCCAGGTTCGGCTTTGGAGCGACGAAAGAATCTTCCCTAAAATCCCTATGTAAAATCTTTGGGCGGGAACGGGAAGTGTGTTTCGCTAAGAGTAAGAGATACAATGCTTGTAAAAGTGGCCAAGATTGCAGGGTCTGTGGTGGAGGGATATATCCAGGTTCGGCTTTGGAGCGACGAAAGAATCTTCCCTAAAATCCCTATGTAAAATCTTTGGGCGGGAACGGGAAGTGTGTTTGGCAAAGAGTAAGACATACAATGCCTGTAAAAGTGGTCGAGATTGCAGGGTCTGTGCTGGAGGGATATATCCAGGTCCGGCTTTGGAGCGACGAAAGAGTCTTCCCTAAAATCCCTATGTAAAATCTTTGGGCGGGAACGGGAAGTGTGTTTCGCTAAGAGTAAGAGATACAATGCTTGTAAAGGTGGCCAAGATTGCAGGGTCTGTGGTGGAGGGATATATCCAGGTTCGGCTTTGGAGCGACGAAAGAATCTTCCCTAAAATCCCTATGTAAAATCTTTGGGCGGGAACGGGAAGTGTGTTTGGCAAAGAGTAAGACATACAATGCCTGTAAAAGTGGTCGAGATTGCAGGGTCTGTGCTGGAGGGATATATCCAGGTCCGGCTTTGGAGCGACGAAAGAGTCTTCCCTAAAATCCCTATGTAAAATCTTTGGGCGGGAACGGGAAGTGTGTTTCGCTAAGAGTAAGAGATACAATGGTTGTAAAAGTGGCCAAGATTGCAGGGTCTGTGGTGGAGGGATATATCCAGGTCCGGCTTTGGAGCGACGAAAGAATCTTCCCTAAAATCCCTATGTAAAATCCTTGGGCGGGAACGGGAAGTGTGTTTCGCTAAGAGTAAGAGATACAATGCTTGTAAAAGTGGCCAAGATTGCAGGGTCTGTGGTGGAGGGATATATCCAGGTTCGGCTTTGGAGCGACGAAAGAATCTTCCCTAAAATCCCTATGTAAAATCTTTGGGCGGGAACGGGAAGTGTGTTTCGCTAAGAGTAAGAGATACAATGCTTGTAAAAGTGGCCAAGATTGCAGGGTCTGTGGTGGAGGGATATATCCAGGTTCGGCTTTGGAGCGACGAAAGAGTCTTCCCTAAAATCCCTATGTAAAATCTTTGGGCGGGAACGGGAATTATGTCTGGCAAAGAGTAAGAGATACAATGCCTGTAAAAGTGGTCGAGATTGCAGGGTCTGTGCTGGAGGGATATATCCAGGTCCGGCTTTGGAGCGACGAAAGAGTCTTCCCTAAAATCCCTATGTAAAATCTTTGGGCGGGAACGGGAAGTGTGTTTCGCTAAGAGTAAGAGATACAATGCCTGTAAAAGTGGTCGAGATTGCAGGGTCTGTGCTGGAGGGATATATCCAGGTCCGGCTTTGGAGCGACGAAATAGTCTTCCCTAAAATTCCTATGTAAAATCTTTGGGCGGGAACGGGAATTATGTCTGGCAAAGAGTAAGAGATACAATGCCTGTAAAAGTGGTCGAGATTGCAGGGTCTGGGCTGGAGGGATATATCCAGGTTCGGCTAAGGAGCGACGAAAGAGTCTTCCCTAAAATCCTTATGTAAAATCTTTGGGCGGGAACGGGAAGCGTGTTTGGCAAAGAGTAAGGGATGCAATGCCTGTAAAAGTGGTCGAGATTGCGGGGTCTGTGGTGGAGGCATATATCCAGGTTCGGCTAAGGAGCGACGAAAGAGTCTTCCCTAAAATCATTATGTAAAATCTTTGGGCGGGAACGGGAAGCGTGTTTGGCAAAGAGTAAGGGATGCAATGCCTGTAAAAGTGGTCGAGATTGCGGGGTCTGTGGTGGAGGCATATATACAGGTTCGGCTAAGGAGCGACGAAAGAGTCTTCCCTAAAATAGCTATACAAAATCTTTGGGCGGGAACGGGAAGCGTGTTTGGCAAAGAGTAAGGGATACAATGCCTGTAAAAGTGGTCGAGATTGCAGGGCCTGTGCTCCAGCTCTAAATCCACGTTCAGCTTCGGAGCCACGAAGGAGTCTTCCCTAAAATCCTTATGTATAATATTTGGGCAGGAATGGGAAGCATGTTTCGGGTTTGGGAAAGAGTAAGGAATACAATGACTGCAGAAGTGTGTGCAAATAGTGCTACTTAAAGGGAAGCTGAAACGGTTTTCAAATTGCATGAAACGCTGTGGTTGGGAAGAAGGGACTTTGAAAATCATGTGTGTAAATTTTTTCTCGATTCTGCTCGCAAAATAATCCGCAATCGCGTGTTAAAAAGCCGTCGCCGACACGCCCTCTTCGCTTCCGGAAGCGCCGAATAGGGGGATGGAACTGGCGGAAGTGACGCCATACACGGGTAGTCTGCCGGCCGTCCTGCTTTGCTTGCTGCTTTTCGGCCCGCGCTTTGATGAACGACGGATCCATAATTTGCAAAACGTAGTTCTCAAGCCAGCTGAAGCAAAGCGCTACGCAGCAACACGGTGCTGGCCGGAGATCCCCGTAGATGACGTCACGACGATCCCGGCCATAAGCGGCGTTCGCTCGGCGCCCTGAAACGCTGGTGCCCGTTTTCTTCCAAAAAACAGCTTTTTGCGTTTATTTCCGCCCTTTTCGAATGCGATATTCTTTTTCAGCGGACTAAAAACTACAAAATGCCGCATGAAACTCAACTTTTTCGAAAAGTGCTTCAGCTTCCCTTTAAATGACTGAACGAGAAAGAAATATAACATGGACATGAAGTGTTTCGTTTGAACGCCGTTCTTCGACTGATACGCACTTCTTGTCCGTTGTAGGGTAGTTACTGATCGGATCATGTCCAACATTCTCGGACAAAAATTTTGAGAACTGTACAGTTATAAGATACGTTTATGGAAATATGATACGTTTATAGTAGATTATAAGATAGGTTTATGGAAATATGATACGTTTATGGTATATTATAAGGTACGTTTATGGAAATACGACGTGTATGGAATGTTATACTTTTATGGATATAGTTTTAATGCTATCACATTAGAAGTATTTGTAATATTTGGCACTGCGTCGCTAACTTGTGACGTCGGCAGTATTGCGCTAGGAAGCACATGCATTTAATAGCTCAGCATGTATTCAAAACGACTTTTATATCTTTTGTATTTAAGACACCAGCTGTATTAACGTCACATTAAGACTGCTCACCTTACTTGGCGTGCTCCGGTGGCCCTGTAATCGCCTTATTAACAATGCAGTCAAGTAAGGAAACGCTGTCATCAAAATTGATGGTGATGGATTTTTATGGCGCATGGGCATCTATGGCCAAAAAGCGCCATGGCACAAGGTTTTTTTCGTCTTCATCCCAAACAAGCCGAGCACCAGGGCAGTATAAGCTTGTACCCATTGTACCACCGGTGGGTACCCGGCTGCACAGGGGATCGAACCCCGCACCTTCGGCATGCGAGGCGGATGCATCATTCAAAATTCAAGCCGCAGATGTCGCACTCTCCGCGAACCTAGCAAGCTAACCAAAGCAACCGCGTCTGCTATAAACGGACCCACGCACACGCTATATACTCACCGACCACCTATTTACTGCGGTATCTATTATTTACAGAGCAAAAGATAGCAGCGGCTGGTTAAGCGCTGTAAAACAATTAAGTTCGTAAATCTGATGAAAACCTTCCATCGCCACGGGCTCGTCGTGTAGGGCTGACTCGCGGGATCGAACTCGACGCGTTCGAACCCACGTGGCTTATTTTTGTACCAGCACAATTCGCAGCAGCCTTCCATCGATCGCGGTGTCGACGTACGCGAAATGGCAGCTCAAAGTAGAGTTTAATTTCCTTCGACGACAGTTCGACCTCGCTCCAAATATCGGCGAACGAAGTCGTCTTATCTCACTAGAAGAGCAGGGACAATTATGAAACGCTGGTGCTGTTGACAACGCAGCACACGCACTGCTTACACACATGATTTATTTTTTTAAATCTCTTTGTTCCTCTATTATTCTCGGGAAGAGTGACGCTGTTAGAGTCTGCACTCTATCTTGTTGCCGAGTCAACAAACGCGGCCAACTTTGTGAGAAGTCATTTACGAGCCCTACAGGTCGATGCCTGCAAGGATGAAACTTACTTTTGTGTGTGTGTGTGCGTGCTCGAGCGCGTCTGGATAATTACTGCCAGCGCTCGCCGACTCTCTGTAGATTATACGCGCATTATGTCAAGGACTGAGACAGGCGACCATAGGGGTCGTCTGCTCTTTATCGACCACGAGCAGACGAAAACGCTACCGAGCAGACGAGAAAAAGAAAAAAGAATGGTAATTTTAAGTAGTTATCTTGTTCCTAAAAATTGAGATAGTAGTGCCTGTATTTACTTTCTGCACGATATTTCACCTTACACTTTCTACACTTTTTAAAAATAGCTTTTTTGAGTTAGAAGACCGCTTTTCTGGCATAAAACTGTCAGCAGTCAAGAAGACCTAATTAGCAGGCTGGTTAACTAATATGGAATGGTTCCCTTTTAACTACAGCTTTTAAGCTCCTTAATTATTGAAAAGCATGTACCCCGCCGTAAGTAATATCCACATCAGTTTTTAGAACTTCGAAAACGCAGTTACCCTGGGTGCGGTGGCCACAGATATTTTGGCTGCTTCGACGATTTACGTCTAATGGAGAGGTTGTTTTGGCTGCAAGCTTCTCGAAAGCGAGCGCATTTTGGCGCGATGTAGCCAAAACTTGTTGGGCCACATCAACGACGATAATCGCGTTTTCGAAATTGTAAAAACTGAAATAGATATTACTTATGGTAGGATACACGCCTCTCAATAATTAAGGATCCTAATGGTAACAGTTAAAAAGGTAACTATTGAATAATAGTTAGCCAGCCTGCTAGTTAGCATGCCTTAAGTGTATTGATATGTACTTTACCGCTGACGATGCTAGCCCGAAAAGGCGCTCTTTTAACTCAAAAAGCCTCTCTATAAAAATTGTGTAAAGTCTTAGGTGAAACACCCTGTATACAGAAATATGTTAACATTGCCTTACCCGTCGCGCCCGTCGCGGTGGCTGAGTGGTTCAGGCGCCCGTCTGCTGAGCCGGAGTACCCGGGTTCGAACCGGACCGCGGCGGCTGCGTTATTATGGAGGCCAAACGCTAAGGCGCCCGTGTGCTGTGCGATGTCAGTGCACGTTAAAGATCCCCAGGTCAAAATTATTCCGGACCAATTCACTACGGCACCTCTTTCTCTGTTTCTTCTTTCACTCCCTCCTTTATACCTTCCCTTACGGCGCGGTTCGGTTGTCCACCGAGATATATGAGACAGTTACTGCGTCATTTCCTTTCCTCAAAAACCAACCAATTATAATTATAATAATAATTGGTTTTTTGGGGGAAAGGAAATGACACAGTATCTGTCTCATATATCGCTGGACACCCGAACCACGCCGCCAGGGAAGGGATAAAGGAGGGAGTGAAAGAAGAAAGGAAGAAGAGGTGCCGTAGTGGAGGGCTCCGGAATAATTTCGACCACCTGGGGATCTTTAACGTGCACTGACATCGCACAGCACACGGGCGCTTTAGCGTTTTTCCTCCATAAAAACGCAGCCGCCGCGGTCGGGATCGAACACGGGAGTTATACCTTCCCGTTCACCTTCTGGGGACTATTTATGTTTCCTAAAGCGAACGTGGGTTCACCGAAAATAACGAATAAATAATAATAAGCAACACGACATACACAAGAGCAGACGTCGAGGCGAAAAGAAAATGAGCCGACGGAAAATAAAGTGTGAGGTGCACTAAAAAAGCGTCTTACGTATAGGCGTGTCAGCCTGTGTCACAGGTGCCATGCGAAACTCAATAGGGGCTCGTCTGAGTGAGGTTAGTCGATATATCGGGCCCTCTTTTTGTGCCCGTGTACAACCAGGAGCGGACTTTCAGTTTGTCGATAACTTTTGTCTCCCGAGTTGCGCGGTGTTCCGAGCCCTTTGCGGCAACGGATGTGGATGTTGCTGCCACAGCCACATGTACTCATACGCAGGGTCCAAAAAGTAGAAACTATATTAAGAAGCAGCTTCTACTTTTTGGACCCTCTGTAGAAACTGTATTAAGAAGTAGATGTGAGACAGATACTGCGTCATTTCTTTTCCCCAAAAACCAATTTTCAGTTTTCAATATTGAGAAGTAGAAGTTACATGAAGTTGAAAGAAGCGAATGTGCTGTATTGTGAAAAGGTTGATGTTTTCGTGCGCAGTTTGAAAAAGGGCTTCACGATATCTTTGAGCTGATTTTGTGGGTATTCGTTTTTAATGTGTCTGAGTTTGAATAATTTAAAGCTGCCGACTTTTTTCTGTCATGTTGCGTTACTAGTGCGTGCAGCATTTGTTTTTCTTGCAGCAGTTGTTAGTTCGGTTGGTGATTATGTGCTTATTATGTGTGGTAACTTGTTTTTTTTTCTAATGAACCTTTCTGCTTGGACGTGACAAGGTTGACAATATTGCGCTAAAATGGAGGCATTTATGAAGAAATCTCCTCCAAATTGCAAATCCCCGCCACCCAACCTAATTTCCTTTCATTAATATTTTTTTCAATGAATTATGAGCCAGATAACTCACGTGCAGTTTTTGAGGAATTGAAGATAAAATGGATGCGTTCAATAATAATAATAATTGGTTTTTGGGGAAAGGAAATGGCGCAGTATCGGTCTCATATATCTTTGGACACCTGAACCGCGCCGTGAGGGAAGGGTAAAGGAGGGAGTGAAAGAAGAAAGGAAGAGAGAGGTGCCGTAGTGGAGGGCTCCGGAATAATTTCGACCACCTGGGGATCATTAACGTGCACTGACATCGCACAGCACACGGGCGCCTTAGCAACGATTATTTTTTTAAATTTTTTTAATTGGTTTTGGGGGGAAAGGAAATGGCGCAGTATCTGTCTCATATATCGTTGGACACCTGAACCGCGCCGTAAGGGAAGGGTAAAGGAGGGAGTGAAATAAGAAAGGAAGAACGATTTGATTCATTCTTTTAAACTTCTTTGCCGTTGGTCGGCTCCGCCTCCAATAACGTTGCCAGCGAATCGCATTGTTTGTTTAGCTGTAAGTCATGACGTCATAAGTCCGAACCACCAATGCTAATACGAGAAAAGACTGAAGCGGGGGAAGATCGCTACAATATAGAGCCCCTAAGTATATTTCTCAGTTTATCTGTCCGCACAAAGGTTACGAAATTCCACGCGGTAAGCTCCAAACTTTCAACCAATCAACACGCTGGTCTCGAAACATGTACCGTGCAGTGAGTTTCTCTACAGGCACAAATTAAATAACTCTTGCCGATGCTTTGAGAGATGCCTGTTAAACAAAAGAAACAAAGAGGTCCCGTGCTTTGTTTCGTGATACAGCGCAGCCTTATAGCAAAAAAAAAAAACGCTGGTAAAGCCATACTGCATCATTCATGTGAATCTTGAGTCGACGCGTACATATAAATATGTGGCGAGCATTGTCAAGCGGCAACTCACGTGTTTTCGGGGCAGTATAAAAATGGAGTGTAATGTGCTGTCGGCACTTGAGTTATAGTGCATACAAACCAGTGTGGACACCAAAACGTACGTGTGAAAAATCTTATCTTCGCGCGCTGATTTCATCGATAGTTGGAATACAGGCACAAGTGGTTCCTTTTTTTCGTTATTTTCCGTTGTGTTTACTTGGATCGATTTTTCCGCCGCATAATTTGCTGCTCCTATCAAGGAAAATAATCGAATGAAGCGGTGATGCTGCAATATAGCATGATATATTTTTATGCTCCAATGGATCAACTAATGTCCATGATGTTGGTGACGATCTTGCCGCGGAGCATACACGACTTTTGTTTCGTCAGGAAGCATCCAAGTTAGTTTTCTGTGCACTTTTTTTTTGTTCCCAACGTGCGATATTTGTATTTCTTCATAAATGCCGGCGTGTTTTGTGCATATATCAACGACAGTTTCCATGGCTGGTTTAACAATAAATGAACCTTGTTGGCCAAATGGTTAGGGGAATCCCCGACTGTGGAGTAAATTCGTAGTTCATGAGTAATTACTCCCTTATTACTAATAAATGAACCCGTGGCAGCAAGACATCGGACGTGGAAAACTCTATCTACATGCGCCAGCACTGGAGTTACGACGGAATTGTGGCGGAGTGTAGACTCATCGGACATTATTTAGTACTCTGTTGTGCGCATGCGTATAGTTGCTGCGCTTAACTACAACGCTCAAAGGTCGTGAAACGCACTTTACACTTTAGAGCGAAAGCAGTGCTTTATGACCAAAGCTGAAAAGCCGGGCCATCACCGAAGCATTCATTGACTCTGAATAAATAAAATTGGCGCGACTGGGATTCGAACCCGCGGCTGCGCGAACAGATCAGCTTCGCTGGTCACTGCACGGGAGCACTATATGCTATCGCTGCAGCCAATCAGGCCTCTTGTTCAACTGCAACACCCTCTCTCGCTGTATACATTGGACATCGTCGTCTTCATCAACTTCCATCTGCGGAGCGAACAGATCAGATCGGCTTAACCTCGATCACAACTTAGCCTGATTCTAATACCGCCGCCAGACGTGCCGACGACCCAGCAAAGCGAAACCATGAGCCAAACAGGCTGTACGCATGTTTTCGCATATCTGCTCCGTTTAACAACGCTAACACTCAACCTTTTTTTTATTTCATTCACGAACTAATTCTGAGAATTTTTCGATGACAACGATATAAGGCTCGTTTACGTGATTTTGCACCGTATTCATTTTACAGGGTAAGCCACGAGTAGCTGAGGCCCGTATTTTGATTTTCAGCGACCGATGGCGATGTTATGTTCGGACTTGCTTCTGACCTTGAGTTTTTGCTTGTTCTACATTTCCGCCACGAACCAGTTCAACCTCCAGCGTGCTTAGCACATCAGGGAAACGAAGCGACACCGTCATCCTACCACGGCTGAGATGCTAACAATAGTGAATATCGCGTTCGGCTAGACTAGCAATTGACCGAAAATGCAAATGCAGTTCTGGCAATACTTTTCTAGCGTCCACACGTGTCGAACGCCAAACATTTACTTGCAGAAGATTTGTCCAGGCAGAGAAAAATGTTGAAAAAACGTTAGGAATCACTGCGGCTACCCGCATTGGAGGAATATGAAAGCATTGACGCCTCCTCGACACTCGTCGCCTGTCTTTCCCCCTCTTTGAGGCCACTGACGTTTGCTTCTAATTAATTACTCTATACTTATCGAAAATTTTTGTTCTAATAATTATCAGTCATCACACATTTCAGTCCAGTTCAAACCTTATGTGCACTTCTTTGGCTATTTTTCCAGTGTTTTCTCGTCCACGGATGTTTTCCCGTCTACTCACTAAATCAACGTCCGCGCTATTTTGATGTTTCGTACTTTATTGGCTGTAATTAATAAACTAATAATTCTATTGACATCCACTTTTCTGCGCATCATTCTCACATTGTCCTCTATCGATCACAATCATTCGTTTGATGCTATCTTATCTGAGGACGTCACAATCGCTGCGGACATGCTTTGGTGACACGCTTTGGTGACACGACCGTGTCGACATAGCCTAGAAATGCTTTCGCATTAATAATTCAAGTTAACATGCGCGCAACTCAAAGCAGCGCGACGCAGCTGCGTTCCTGAAGTCGAATCAACGAGCATTGGTCAAGCACTGTCCAAGCCACATACGAAGTCCAAAGTTCTCGGCATATCCACCGTAACGGATATGAAGCGTTCGTTGATGGTATCACACAGGTAGTGGCACCTCTCTTTTCGACCAGGTAATTTCCGGAAAATCAATGCCTTTGGTACGGCGATACCCAGTGCTGAATGCATTGAGCACCCCTCTCCATCGTCACCTTGAGATGGCGCTCGAGTAGTAACACACACGAAAACGATAACAACACGTCCAACGGGAAATGTGTTTATTTAGCTTCGAGAAACAACTCGCGATAGAAAAGCTGCGGTTCTGCGAGCGTTTTGTTCTTGTTTACAAAATAAACAACGCACGCTATAAGCCGCTTTATATAATGTCATTTAAAACGACGAAGAAATCGACCGCACCGTGGCGTGATTGTTGGTCAAGTTCGTTTACAAAAAAAGCGCAGCTCGTACGCCGGTATGCGAGAAAGAAATAGGAGAAGCCAGCTTTGATGCGATTGCGCTGCTACTGATTCCTTTCAGCAGAGCAACTTGGCCACGAAACTAACTTAGGTACACCGTTCGGGCACAGCAGTTCAACCGCCAAATCATTTCCATTTCAGACACACATATGATGCTCAACAATATTTCAGTGGTGCGCTTGATCTCAGACAGGCAATCACGAACGTGAAGGAGGGACGGAAAACTCAAGAACCACACAGAAAAAGGACGGACCTTGCAGACTCAGATGTGATGCTATCCGGATGGCTTTGCTGAAAGTAAGGGAAGCAACTGCACGCAAACCTTGTCACGGAAAGCAGGCAGCACTACAGATCGGTATTGGCTGTGCATACGAAAAGAGGTGTTTGTTTTTCATTACTTCTTTCTTGAAAGTTTGAAATGCGTTACAAACGTAACGCACTCGGTGGAACGCCACCTTACAACCTTACTGAGTTAGGTACTGTTGCAACGAAGGACATACTGAAATTCCATTGGACGTCCACGGGACGTCCACAGGACATCCAAAAATGGTGCCGTGCTACAACGAAGGACATATGCAGATGAGTACTGACTCTTTCTTTGACTCCCCATCGACGTCGTAAACGTCCACTGGACATCCAAGGGAGCTTCTGTGCACATTGGGATGTTTCGAAATGCAAGTGCAATTTTTGATTAAGATTCTCGTACATCTACGCCATTGTACAGACACTGACTGTCACGAGAGCAGGAAAGACATTCACTCCAAAAGAGCGACAGAAAGTAACGCGAGGGCTGGAAAATAAATATTTATGCGCTATTATGAATACTTCATATGTAGGTACATATGTGCGATATCTGACACAGATGTCACAACAGAATTGCTTCCCACCGAATGATTAAGCTTGACTGACATGCCGAAACACAATATCGCAGGTTTTTGCATCAATCTCTCTTGCCTCGACGCCATAACCGCTGTTTTGCCCTGACTAGTGCAAAGGACCACTCAACAGGTACCCTCAAGATCACTCCCGCATGTAACCATTCCTATAGATAAAAATTATTTGTTAGTTAGCGTCCGCAGAGTTAGTCTTACCAGAAAGTGTATTACGGGAGAATATGCACGACAGCGCTCGTTACAAAGCGTGGCAGTTAATGACGTAAGTGCATGAACTGTGGAAGGTCATACTTAGTCATTGCGCTCTGATAAACCCGAAGTCTATGAGAATTCGTCATTCGAAACTAATCATAGAAGAAGATGCGGCAGATGCGGATGCATGCTATCGGCGGTTGGCTTACGCGAGTTGTGCGAGTATAGTGATAGAAATATTCGCTTTTACAAATTTTCCCGGTAGGTGAATATGGCAGGCTGTTCTGGACGCATGACCTGCGCTGTTCTTCGCAAAGACTTAAAGACTTAAGATTTGGTCCTTGGAAGGCACATTATAAACTACTAGACACGTAGTCACGGGTGCTCTACTACTAGGATTCAATGCCAGAATTGGAGAAAATTCCAGCGCCATGCCCAAGGCAAAATTTAGGACAACATTGAAGATTCATGGTCAAGAGTAAAATTTAGGCTACTGAAATAACTTAGCTCATTTTTAGGACGTCAGAAGCTTTGTAGAGGGAGTGACTTTTTATACACGGTGTATAACGCCATCAAACTGCGTACGCACAGTCGTAAGAATTCTCACTGCCGTCTAGCATGGCAGAAGTGTGGAAAAATAGCTGGCGTTGTACATATAGCCAAACTTGGACAGCGCCTATGATTCCTCCGCGTACGCTAGGACCACCGTCATCGCAATGAGTCGTTTGCACAACCACACATTTCAGACATCACTGCTATACAATAAATATACAAAACGTCGAAACGTGCTCACATACGACAGGCAGTAACGCCCACTGGAACAAGATAGAAGGAAATAGCAACAGCGACACGAAAGACACGGCAAAAAGCGACTATCGAAGCCACACCAGGGTCGCTATCTTCTACGGCTCACCAAGAGTGCTCTTTTTTGATCCCAGGTTACACGGTGGGGCCGCACTCACAGGCATCGAAAATTGGTCGCAGTCGTCGCTTCCTCAGAGGACACTTCCTCGGGGATGCAGGTGTAATCCCATGACGCGCTTTCAACGAACGAGGAAGAGTTTCGTGCACACAAGCGAGTCACAATTCCAGACCTCCGTATCCACCGCAAACACCTCACAGTCTGCATGGGATGTCCACTTTAAGCAGGATTTTTGCAACGAACCTCGGTTGTTTCCAGTTGGAGTAGTTTTCGGCGAATACGGGCAATGCAAGAATGATGCTTGGCGACGCGAAAAGCCAAACTGGACTCGTCGCTGTGACAAAGCGTTCATTCAGGGTGGCGTTCAGGATGCGGTGATTCATTAACGTTCACAGTATGATGATATGGCTGGGGTAAGCGCTTTTTTGTCGTGTCAGTGGTGTGCCTCGGTTGCTGGCGATGTTCAGCTCGAAACAACACGTGGCGCTACGGTACTCTGGGGTCACGCAGGCTTCTTTTCCTTGCTGAAGACCTTGGAACTGCGCATGCGCATCAATTACGGTTATGTTGAAATGAAGTCACATATCAATGGAACAGGTTCTGTACTGTCTTGCTGCATTCAATTACGTCGTTTCTTTCGCCTGGTTTAGTGACTTAGCCATGAAATCTCTCCTGTGTTACCCCTTCCCTCAGCAAAAAGGAAAGCCCAGCCGCGTTTTGCCTAAGGCTTTGTCTGTGTTATTGTTCGTTTTAAATCTTGAACTCACCGGAAAAAAATCGCGTAGACATTTACATGGTGTCTACACAATGTGTCAACCAATTCGAAGCTCCATAACCATTGCAACATTGCATCGGAGTTCCCTCTGTTTTCGGCAAAATGTAAGTTAATCTGGGTGTGTGCTTGCCATTGACGCTGAAAATCGGTCGCAAGCAGGAGTATGGCTTGCAATAACTGCGTTAAAAAATATGCCAATATGATGCTGTAGCGGAGGCCATACTTCGGCTTATGATACATGCTGAATTTGTACAGTCTGTGCTATCTCATCTGTGTTTTAGGGTTCACGTGACTAGGGGAGAGCGGAATTATAAACTGCGCGCATTCCGTCAAGCACCAATGCGCTTAGCCCGCCTAGCAATGGGCGGGGTGTGGGAATTCACTTCTCAACTTTCGCTCTCGCCAAACGAGCAGAGCCCAATCTTACAACCCACAGCTTGCATGAGCACACGCTAGTCATCCTACTTTCTGACTCAGGCATGTGCCGTCTGCAACGTGCAAAGGCTGCTCCTATGTCCAAGCACACACCTCCATGACTGGTTCTGAACTTCGACTTTGTGGCCTGCGTCACATTACAACCATCGTGTCATGATCGAGCAGCATTAACCGCTTATCAACATCACTACTTTAGGCCTTAACACCCGTTTTCGCTTGGAACTCGTACCTGCAGAAAGCCTTGAGGTGTTCCATAAAGTTCGATTCCTCATGGTGGTATCAAGACGCAAGGGCACTATGACCCGCTGGATGTAACTGCCGCGCTTAGTCTGCTCTCCCTGTCCAATTCCTTTCGAAAAGGAGGGCTAAGAATACAAAGGATTAATGGTAGCAGACCACGATACACGTAAACATCGTTCCCCTGTAAAAGTTTACCGTTCGTCCACATACGGCGCTTTCAGACAGGGGGAACAACCACTGTAATCAGCGGTCCCTAAAACGAAATCAGCGTCTTCATTCACTGGATATATCCTCATGTTGTGTTGTCTTCTTCGGTACGAGACGTAGGGAAGTCTGGGCCAGTGAGGAGTGCGCAGGGAATCCATGGCCGTCCTCTCGGTGTATCAGTCGCAGCAACGCGGCGTCTGCGTTAAGGCTTTCACTCAACTGCATTCAGATTCCACTCTGCGTTAAGATGCACGTGCACAAGCCACGGTGCTCACGATCCGCAAGGACAAGCATCGGCAGCGTATGCGATGCACTCTGCTCCTTTGGCGACTGCAGAAGCCTTCACCCGGTGGACAAGAAGGCACAGAACGTGCAGAAACTTCAGCTTCACGATGAGTTCACGGCACTACCGCTTACAGCGTCACTCTGCACTCATCCCTTAGAAACGCCGGCACAGATTTCGCACTCGTATCCACTCTCAAGAGGGTACAGACCACGCGCGTGAGTCATCACCACCACCACCTTCGCGGCTAAGTATCCACGGCACTTTCCTCGACTTGCAGTGGCTCCACAAGTCTCTGAGGGTCAAGGAGGAGGGAGTTCGTGGCGTTGCTCGCCGTCGAAGTGCCCGCACCACCAGCAGCGACTGCGTTCTTTCGCTTGCTGGGCGTCGTCGCGTCGTCCACGTTAGTGTCCTTGGTCGTCTTTCCCGCGGCCTTGTGGAGGGCCCGCTCCAGGAGCGTCTCCTTGGAGTCGGACTGCTGGAAGCGCTGCGCGCGCCGGCACTTGATGATGGTCTCCACCGAGAGCAGCAACACTAGGAAGCCCATGACGATGCATGTGGGTCCGGCGACGATGCAGGGAGCCTTCCAGGGCCCTCCCCGCAGCAGGACCCCGACGGTGGTGAGCGCGACGCCCAGCGCTCCGAGCGCCAGGCCGCAGCCCACGATGCAGAGCACGGTTCCCCTGGTGGCGGCCAGGCGTCGCCGGTCTTGCAGGTCCCGCTGCAGGGCGCGCCGCTTCATCTCGTATTCGAGTGCATTGGCCTCCTGCTCGCGCCGCATGGCCTGCTCCTGCAGGTCCAGCTCCCGCTTGCGGCTGATCATCCACGACAGCATGTTGCCTGCGACGACAAAGGGGACTCGACTGAATCGATAAGTGACCGCGAAATTTTGAGCAAGATCAGGAAATCTACAATGAACATTACCCAATAAGGTATTAAGAGATTTATAATAAAAGGACCCAACTGCAGGGCCAGATGAAGAAACAGATTAAGCGTGGTGGTGCTGTTCGTCGATCTTTCGATTTCGACTTTCAGTGTTGTTGCACTGTGTCTCCCTGGGTATCTGGGCACTTGGGTACCTGGGTCCCAGGTACCTGGGTCCCTGGGAACATGGGTACTTGGGTCTCTGGGTAATTGAGTCCCAGGTACCTGGGTCCTTGGTATCTGGGCCCCGGGTCCCGATTCCTTGGTACCTGGGTACCTGCGTCCGAGGGTACTGGGGTACTTGGGTCTTTGGGTTCTAGCCATAACTCCGACGTATATTTTGTTCACAGTGTTGTCGTTGTGAGAGTTTTTTTGCACTTGGCACAGAGTGCTGTTACGATATATTCCGGAAGAAACAGCGCAGATATTTTTTTTATTTAGACACCAGAAGTGTCCATTCTTGTATTTTGATAACCTTGTGTAGCTTGGTAAGAGACGACAATCACTAAATGTCGCGCCAACGAGAGTGATGGTACTCGAGAGGACGCCGGTATAGTGCTACAGACAGGTTGGCTCGATGTCTGAAGTGTTTGTTCGTAGTTGAATACAGAACACATGTTTTATGCTGTATCATCCGGAAGGAAAAGTCGAGCAGCTTGATGGCATTAAAACAGACACCGGCGTTGTGTGCCGACAACGCTGAACTTAGGAAAAATGTCAATGCAATCACGGATACACCACGCACAAGCAGAATAATTCAACATGTGCGCATATTTACTTCGAAGAATGGTTGCTTGATGCGTGAGAGGCTGTTTTCCCAGAGGTAGCTAGGCAGTGTCCTCATGAAATTCCATGGTAGCAAAAAGAAAACGACGGCTGCATTTGCTTACAGTTTCGCCACACCACAAGGCACGTGAATATTGTTATGTGAGCAAATCAATGAGTTCTGCCATAGCGGAACGCTTAGTCTCTTGCAGCTGGCTGTTCGCAATGGCAGCTAAATGTACGCAGGATTTTCTGTGCAGCAAAGCTGGACATAGAGATGTCTAGGATAGGGGGGCTCGGTGCCGGCATTCTATAGAGCGTTGGAATCAAAAAGTACCGTGTCCACCTTTAATCTGACGACGTTGCTACACCCAGCTAGGCCACACATAATGAAAACCGATCTGCCGCTTTTGATTCTTCACATCCATAATGTGCTGGATTCATGCTTTTTATAAGTAATATTCTCTCTCGATCACCATGCATACCAGGTGTGCAATGGCTACCAGCCTGCACAACAACATTTCCGTTTTCGGAAGAATGCGCTTGTTGTCCGCCAAGAAAAAAAAAATTCGGCAGAGGCATTTAAGACTGTTCACGTGTGAGAACGTGAAAGCATGAGGCAACGCGCTCTACTGTCTACGCCGTTTCCGGTGGCGCAATGTATAACGCCACCCACACATTCACGCGCGCGCGTATGACGCCGCCCGTAACGCTGTACGACAAACGGTTGCATCAAAGTTTTGAGACGAAAAATGTGGTAAGGCATACAATTGAAGGTGTTTATGTCGTCGGTTCGAATCCCTGTCGCAAGCTAGCCTCCAGCTTGACTAACACGTGTAAGCTGTATGCAATGAGAAATCGCGTATGACTCCACCCGGAACGCGGTACGACAAACGGTTGCGTCATAATTTTGGTACGAACGTTGGGAAGACTGGCGCCCCGGTCGACCAGTGGGAAGTATACCTATATAGATGAACGACATGTGTAGGACTTTGTTTGAAGTGGCGGTGCTCGGCTTGCTGTGTGCGTCATACGACCGCTTGATGACGTCACCTTATTTTTGTTGTCATCGCTGGAATTTTCTGTGCCATCTGCGAGCACGCGCACACCGGCTTTTCTCGTAATGGGACTAGTAACGCTTCCGAGTTTTAAAAATTCTTTTCGCCTTTATGGCTCATAGGGAAGAACGGCTAACATGACACAAACACAGCGGCTAAATATATGAGCCCCTTTGTTTCGATAGATAAGGGAAAGGAAATCAGGGCCTCGTTATGACATACAGATCTATTAAGGAAGGCAATAGTTACCGAAACCAAGTAGCATAGGGGAATGTTTTCTCTTATTTTATAATTTGTGGGTTTAATAAATATGATAATAGTGTAATTATTTTGGCGCTGAAATACAACTGTTTAGAAAACAGAAGAAAAACAGCCACATGCCGCCAGTGGGATCTGAACCCACGACCTCCGAATGCTGATGGGATGTCCAAGTTTTTAAAACATTACTCAAAGAGAAAAATAACTAGAGAATTTAGGTAACAGCTCACCTAACTTCGCCTAAGTACGCCGCCCGGCTTCTACAATGTCACCGAACTTCGATCACCTTCCTCGCTTGGCGGCATTTTACGAAACACTGACCATCTTCTATAAACCAACGGACATGCATGTTTAACCCGGCCCTTCTACAAGACCACGCGAGACCAGAAAATCCTCTCAGAAAGACGGTCTAAGCTACGCAAAGAACACCGCGTCTCAACCGCACATCCTGCATGCGAGGCTTTGCTGCGCCATTCGCGCCATCTAACCTAAGCTAGAGACCGCGGGCCGCTCCCGCTGTAGGTCTTGCATGTTTCAGCAGTGAGGTATACGAGCGACCGACGACGCGTCGTTTCAGCACGCGCCTGTTTACTGGCGCGCCGACGACAGCGCAGATAGCCAGGGCGTTACAGCCTCTTTTATTCACCTCACACTGCCCTCCTTCATTTGCGCTGCGGCGCGTCATTCGAGGTTTGGTCGCGGCCTGGCTCGTAAGTTGAGTCCGAGTAAACTCACCGCACTGCCGCTGACTGCGGCGAGAAGCTATACGTGCTTTGCGAGCATCGGCTATTTTCAGCGCCTAACGGCGATCGAGTAAACGGAGTAGCGAAGCATGCTGAATGATGAAACAGGCTCGGGTAGTGTATAGGAGCCTGAAAAAGGCAGCGGGAGTTTAAACAGGCGCGCGCCGGTGAGGAGCGCCCGGTGGTTCTGCCACTGTAACTGTTGGCGAACTTTACCTGGAGCAAACTGGCTTTTATTTCCAACACTTTTAGCCCTTCGGGCTTCTGCAGGGAGCGAAAGACACGATCAGTCATCACAGTGAAGGTAGAACTTTTTTTTTTGCAAAGCATTTCAGTAAATTAGCGTTGCCAAGTACACGTGCGGGTCAAGGTTGTTTCCTGTGAAGAATTATTTGCGAGAGAAGCGAAAATATAGGTCAGTAAAATCCCGGAACGTAGGCCATAACGGCGTATAAATCGTTCATACAAAAAAGAAACCTTCCCGGTGGGCGCAGGTGCATGAAGCAGTCCAAATTGAACTTTTTTCTGATAAACAAGAATATCAACCATAGCTATTTTTCTCCGAGTATAACCATTGCTAGTAGGTGCGCCCGCGAAAATAGTTTTGTTACAGACTGCGTTGTTTGGTATGCGGAAAGTATAAGTCTAAAACGAATCTCGAAACACGTTCAAGTTCGTTGACCAGATGCTGCTTATTTCGAATTCACTTTATGTTTGCGTATTCCAAGGTTGACCATGCTGCTGATTTATATGCTTTCAGCTCCACATCTGCCTTTTTACTTATGGTGTCTTCGACTGGTCGCTCCCGCGATCCGGTTTTGATCTGGCAGAGTGGGAGCCGCTCTCGCTCCGAGCGCATAGCGAGACTGGTCAAGCCGAATGGTCTGCGAATTCTTAGAGCGGAAGCGCAGGAGGCAGAAGGGGGCCGTCACTTCCGGAACCCCGCCGCGGCACCGCTGGTGTCAACACTCAACAGTAGCGTAGTTAACCGGCGCCTCTTGGACATTTTTTTTGTTTCACACAGCGCGGCCCACGCAAAACACAACTCAGCAAGGACGCTACAAATGCGTGACTACACCAAAAGCCGACACTTGCTTCTGCCTACGAGTAGGGAATGCCGCGGTTAACTCGCACCGCTTCCGCGACGTAGCGGAAGTGGCTCTGTCACGTGAACACATCTCGGAGCCGCTCCGACTTTTTTCTCGGAGCGCGTCAGAGCGCTCTGAGCTGGAGGCGAGCGCTCAGAAACAACCAGCCGAATGTAGTCAGAGCGCCCGGTTTCGACCAGCCGAATGTGCGGCCGCCTCTCAGAGCGCTCTAGAGCGATCTAAAGCGACCAGTCGAAGACACCATTAGACAGCTTGCAGATATCTTTATGCTTTAACCGGAAACTCATCTACTCAGTGCGGCGTAGAGGTCCGGTATAAGTAGGAGCTGTACTTCTCGATTTAACCAAAAACGGCGGTTTTGTTCGCATGCAAGGCATTTACAGATGGCGGCTGAGTACGAGTAACGTAAAGTTAAAGTCGAAAATTAAGTAAGTAGACGAGCCAGGGGCGTGAATCGACGGTGGTATTGGCGGATAAGCGGCACAGTTGTGCGATATGATCGAGTATTGCTACGCAAGTTTAACGCCCCTATACACATCGGGAAGCACCACTAGTGTTCCTGGATATATAGGAACACGAAACAGGGAACGGGCGTCCCGAGAAAGTATCATGTTTTGGCTATACCGCGACCACTGAGTGGCTGTTCCATCGGTGCCATCAACACGCGAACAATTTAATGCACTGCCATCTCACTCAACCCAACACGACAACGCAACGGCAAACTGTCAACCTATTTTTTATAGGTAAACTTTCACTTGCGCTTTTCTTCTGTTCGGCTATCTGATCGAACTTGCGTTAACTTTTTTTATTACGATAGCAATTTCCTCGTACAAGCACAGCTCCAAGCACTACTGTTTCCACATTAATTACTGGCAAATTAACTGTTCATAATATCACTAACTCCGAGACACCTTCTAAGTGACTTTTGACCACACAGGACTGCCAAGTTAAATCACCGTAAAAAGTCAGCACTTCATTCGTCGAAAATATTATTCGCCAAAAAAAAAAAAACGAAATTCGCGTTCTGAAATAAACAACGAAAGAAGTCCGCTGAGTTTTCGAAATAAAACCGAAAACTCGGACCCCTAAGGTACAACTTCATAGCTTGCGCAACCATTTGATACCCTGTGTATGCATGGAGCTTTAGGGAATCTGTTTTATTCGGAACATTCTATTTCTAGTGTCTGCATAATAGGCGTAGCTCCGCTCAGAGATCAGTAATGTCACGAGTCGCTCCTAAGGGTAGAAAGTCCCACCTATATGTTACCCGTTTTTGGTGAATGAGAGCGCAGTGAAGCCGGCAGTTCCCCATCAGCCAAAATGAAAAACTAGAGGTGACATTTAGGCGAAACGCGCAAAACAACAAGTCATTCACTTCCCTTTTACTCTGTCGTGAAATCTGCACATAGCGGTCGCAAACGCAGCCAGTACGTCTATCTTGCTCAAAGCTTTAAAAACTGGAGAAGTATTGTACATAGCATGAATGCAGATTCTCAGTGCAAACTGGGATCGGATGCTGGATAGGCTGTTATGTTTACTGGTCGCACATCGCACGTCAACATTGTTCAAGAAAAATTGCTAGGCTGGTTAGTTCCACATGCTTGCGTTCACCCCAGCGCACAAAAAAACAAGCACAGATGGACAGAAGGACACCACAGAATGCTGTTGTGGTGTCTTTCTGTCCGTGCATGCTCGTTTTTTGTGCGCTATATAGGGTGAGTTCTGATGTTGTTGTTGGCTTCAAATAAAAAATGGTACTACATACTGTGGAGCACCGGCCAATACTACATGGGCGACGAAGTGCTGATGGTCAAAAATAATTTGTACTAATGTAATTAAAAGCAGAATTCTGACTTATCCCATACGGAACGACTAACTCAATCCTGTCTGCATCCTCCTCCTGTCCCGTCAAATCAGCTCTGTGCAGCCTCTTCTCGTCAATAACCAATCGCCCTAACTGTATTCGTTGCCTGCCTTTAAGACGCGTGCGTTTAAAGATATTCCCCGCATACTCTTCAAAAACTCATTGTCATCAGTGCGTTGCTGAATCACTACACGTCAAGTATAACAAAGTGTTCGAAAACGCTGGCTGCAAAGGAAAGATTTACAACTTTCTCAAAAGATTCGCTCTTGAAGCAAAGTTTTCCCTGCTCCGGGGATATAACTAGGGACAGCTGCCCGCCCCGGGAATCAGCTCTACTCGATCTTGGGGTTTCCTCTAAGAATACTATGGATTAAAGAAGGATGGATAGCTGGACGAGTGAGTAACAGTTCAATGCGAATAATACACCGCGACAAAGAAGGCGGAGGAAAGGTTGTTGTTGTTGTTGTCCTCATATACAATGGCACATGCCCACATAGGGGGATTGGCCAAGCATTGGGGGGCACAGAGAGTTTTTCAGATGAATATTTCCTGGACGAAAATAAAATGAATGCTGAGGAAAGAAGAAGTAAACAAAAAGGAACAGCGAAATGAAAAGGAAAATCCATAACGCACGCAGGAGATCGACAATGAGGTTTATAGCCGAGTAGTTAAAATATAATGATAATTGTAAGAATAAAAAGAATATTGAAAAAATTACCAAGGTAGCCGATTTGATTGCATTAAAAATTTTTGGACGGCGGTAAAAACAGACGTATGGCTGTTCCCAAGTATGGTGGCTTCAAACGACAATATGATTGGGCCGCTCAAACAAAGGCCAAGCTGTTGTAGTGTTGTAGCTGTTGTAGTGGAAAGGTTCCTGTCATCAGCTCTCGTCTGTGTTGTCGTCTTCCTTGGTCTTTCGTCTTTTTTGCCCTGTACTATCCACAATGATCTATTGGACTAACACTGCCCTCGATCAATTCGCTCTAGCCCTACCGTATGCTAGCCGTCCTGGTTTAGTAAGTTATTACAGTGACTGCCCCGGGTAGGTGATGGTCCCGCGCTCGATCCCTGGACCAGGGCGTATTTTTCAGATGCAATGCTTCTCAGAAAGCTGCTTAGCTTTCTTTCTTTCTTGTGTGGCAGCGCTCAGATGCATGCTAATGAGTAATTGTCACCTAACTGTTGTACACATGCATCGCGATCATGTACTGTACCTGCTTATGCCCTTTCCTTCCTGAAGCGCACTTGTGTGTTGGTCGACGGAGTTCCGGTCACCAGGCGACGCGCAGAGGTCACCGTCCCAGTATCGTGATTTCACGCACTTTCACAACTGGCATGTCATCGCGCACAGCGCACATGGTCCTCGTTCCTTGCCTCACAGACCTTTTTTCCCCAGGTGATGATGTCTTCCCTCTTGGCCTTCTGGTGTTCAGTCCACACGCGAGACCAGAGGCCTTGCCAATGTACCGATGCGAATTCATCCAAGCTGCCTGGTACCCTTCACCTCTACTGGTCCTCAGTGAAGTCAGTCGAGACAAACACGTCCATTCCGCTTCGTCAAAGCCTGAAATGTGCTCCTTTGGGCCTCTGTTATTTGGTCTTTGCTGATATGGCGACAGTGGCCTCTTGGAAGTCAAGGCTCAAAGGTCAGACCTTCTGCACGGATTCAGAAGAACGCGGTGATGGTGTCGAACTGGTAAACCACGGTGTACAAAGATGCAAACGCCGGAGTACAATGCAAGAAAAGTGGAGAGACCGTCAACCAAACTAGCTTGTGGGTACAAGTGTCCGATTGTCGGCAGTTGAACAGCGAAATGCGAAGTAGACCACTGGTTCTGACTGGATGGTCAGGGCGGAAGTTACGAGAACGACCAAGCTTGTATAAGAGCTATGCAGGTGGTGAAGAATGATCTAGTCTTTTGTAGCTCACAAGGCAGTTAAAGCGAGAGCGGTCTTTCAGCAGTTTTTCGCAACCGCCGAGCAAGTGATCCAAGAAAGAAGGTTACGATGTAAAAAGAAACCCCACTTGAGGACAGCTGTTGAAAACGCGCTGCTCTGCGCCCACGCAGCTGTCTGAAGAACCACTTGCAAAAAGCCGCGTCTGTTGGCCTCAGTTACGGTGCGACGGCACGTGCATCCATCACGGAAATGCGGACAAAGCGATTTATAGTGACACCGCTGCTACACCGGAGGTGCGCACACAATGCGGAATATTCGGTGATGGTTGGTACAAAGAAGACGGTGCTTTAGGAAACCGACGGTGTCACGTGATGGTGCGCAAACGACAGACAATTTTTCATGAGAAGGAAAATACAGATGCAAATGTTTCAGACGCAGAAGATGTTTGTGCGAAACCTACCGACTGCCTTTGCGCTAACGTGAAAGCTATTGCGACACTAAAGCACGCGCGTTCAGAAAGATCAATATGACTAGCGATGCGGCAGCAAAAGCGGGCAGACTGCACTCGAAAAACAAGCTCAAAATTCTGCAGATGGTCGGAAAGGCGCAAAAAAGGAAGAACTCTTCGAACGCGCCCCGCCTACACACGCGCGGCCTGTTCGGAAGTGAAAAAAGAATGTTTCTAGAAGAAAGGTCGATCTGCGAAACACAATACGTGCGCTGCAGCTGAGGGTCGTTATACCTACATCCACACCTTAAGATGCAGCCTTGGTTGGCAAGTTAAATGTCACGAGCCGGATGAGCATAAAGCGACGGTAAACTCTCTCTAAACAGCGAACCTGAAGCCGTCTGACTTTGGGCCAGTTGGCAGCGCCAATCAAAACGCGCAGATGTGCACCCGATGCGCGTTGCCAACAACAGACAGTTCTTCGAAGGAAGCTCACGATCGAACGATACGCTTTCGCAACACTATCTCGCGGAAATAGACGAATACATAAAGCGCACGCCGTCACTTCAGGCAGTTTGCGTGGGAAGAACTCGGTCGAGTTCACTTCGAACAATACAGATTCGACGTCACTCGGTGTGCGACAGCTGAATACAAGCAGACATCCACAGAAATTGACGCCCTCTTATTGTGACATCATCGTCCACTGTCAGCGCAGGTGTATCACTGCGTAATTATCGCTAGATGCATAAAACTTGAAACTCATGAACTCCTGCTAAGTGCGATCGACGTTAAGTTTAGCAGACGAACTTTTGCTGCTGCGATCAGCCAGCGTTCACTAAAAACGTGGCACCCAAAGCAAGCGAAGCTCTGCGTGTGGCAGACGACGCTCACTTAAACAGATTAATTCCGGAAGAAAGCAGACGAGGTTCACTCTGTACGGCCCGTGAGGCGGACAAACTTCCTCCGAGAACAGTCGACGATACTTGAAGCAGACGAACTCGCAGCTGAAAGCAGACGAAATTCACTCTTTGCAGCATCTGAGGCAGACGAAGTTTCGCTTTTTATGGAACCTGAGGCAGATGAACTTCAACTTCACTGAAGTTGACCTTCGCCAAAACAGTAGAACTCCACCAAATAGTGTGACGATGGTCACTCATCGAAGCATATGAGGGATTTCCGATCAGAACAGTTCACGTGCACTGAAGCATACTAACGTTGGTAAGAAGCAGACGAACTTCACTCTGTACGGGACCTTCCAGGCAGGCAAACTCCAGCTAATAACAGTCCATGTTCATTGAAGCAGACGAAGTTCACTCTGCACGTAACCAGGTTGACGAACTTCCTCTGAGAACGTTGACGTTCGCCGAAGCAGACGGCTCCGTGCGCAGCGCCTCAAGCAGACGAAAACAGCCTTTTGGAGCAGACAGCGCTCGCTGAACAGCTCGAACGCTATTCAAAGCAGACGACGTTCGCGCACACCGCCGCAAACGGAGAACAGCACTTGACACAGACTTTCCCGGCCTAACTGCCACTCTCCGGGCTCGGAGGGGGGAGGAGGAGGAGGAGGAGGAAAGAAATAGTCCCGCCAGAGCGCGCTGGGCATTGTCTCTCCGCGAGCGTTTAGATCGCGACTAGCCCGAGCGGCGCACGGGCAGCCAATGTGAGTGGCATTGATCGAGCGGCCAGCCTATATTGGTCGCCGATGATCGCTGCGGTTGCCAAGACGCGAGGCGGCGACCCGAGCGCACTGCATCGCCCCGCGCGGCCTCATGATCGACTGGTCAGCTTCAAGGCTGGCTGGCCGGTTCGCCGGCTTGGTGAAGAGACAGAGGGGGAAGGAGGAGAGAGAGGGGGGTCTGCATTTGTCGTTTGGGGCACGCGCGCCCGTGAATAAACAAAGTAAATCATCCCGGCCCACGCCGGCGCTCGCTGCCTCACCAAGCGCCCAGAAGAGGGCGCTACTTGAGTGCTACCCGAGAGCGGACAGAGTATAGTAAGAGATAAGTATTAGCGAATTATGGGAGGTGAATAAGAAAGTAGTTTAGCGAGCGAGGGCACATAATTGATACAATTAATTAGAAAAAGGCACGCGAGGAGTTATTAGGGGACGACAGCCGCTAGCCCGATATTGCGAGAATGCATCGAATTACCTCTATGTTACCTCCGCTTGACCGCCAAGCGCTAAATAAATGAAAAAACCTAAAAAGATGAAAGTTTTTCTTTCGCGTCCGATAACAACATGAAAAAGTTCAGTTTGAAGCAACCGTGTTTTTTTTTCTTCCTTATTGTCTGACACTGCAAAAGTGTAAACCACATGAGGGTAAGAAGAAGTTTATGGGTGCCAAGTCGTTGACATAAAATTGTGCCTAATGAAATTTTATTGCTACAAACTGCTTCATCGTACTCAAGACTTGTGTGTTGTAGTCCTGTTGCTTCAAGGCCTGCTTGAATGTTCAACGCTGTCTAAAATTTCTATTGAGCAATCACACATACCCACAAAATCAAACTTCCAGGCTATAAATTACCCATGGTAGTTATTTATTATTCAGCGCTCTTAACAGAACTCCCAAAGAGATCACAGAATTTGAGCAATCCACGAAAACGGCCTCTATTGTCTACCAAGGGGCACTTAGCTACCACAGCGGGTATATGGCAGATCAGGTCGATAACCCTGAGACCGAAGGTTCGCACGCTAAGAGGCTGGATGAAAACATGTCACGGCCACGGTTATTACGATGATACTTGAATGAGCAGAGACACCAAATTTGAGTTGTGTGTTCTGTCTTTGGAATGATGCGTAGCACATTATAAAACATGGACAGCCACGTGGATTGCGCAAACAAACGGTAAATACTTTATACTTAAATTTTGTTTCTAACATAATAATAATAATAATAATAATAATAATAATAATATTAATAATAATAATAATAATTGGTTTTGTGGGAAAGGAAATGGCGCAGTATCTGTCTCGTATGTCGTTGGACACCTGAACCACGCCGCAAGGGAAGGGATAAAGGAGGGAGTGAAAAAAGAAAGGAAGAAAGTGGGGCCGTAGTGGAGGGCTCCGGAATAATTTTCGACCACCTGGGGATCTTTAACGCGCACTGACATCACACAGCACACGGGCGCCTTAGTGTTTTTCCTCCATAAAAACACAGCCGCCGCGGTCGCGTTCGAACCCGGGAACGCTTTCGGTTTCAACGGGTGAATGACGGCTGTGACGTCACAGACGATTTGAGGTCGTGTGGGTTATACAAAGCTGATATATCGTTTCTGCTTTCTTCCTTTTTATGGAGGAAAAACGCTAAGGCGCCCGTGTGCTGTGCGATGTCAGTGCACGTTAAAGATCCCCAGGTGGTCGAAATTATTCCGGAGCCCTCCACTACGGCACCTCTTATTCCTTTCTTCTTTCACTCCCTCCTCTATCCCTTCCCTTACGGCGCGGTTCAGGTGTCCAACGATATATGAGACAGATACTGCGCCATTTCCTTTCTTCCAAAACCAAGTATTATTATTATTATTCCTTTTAATTAGCATCAACTCTCGAGCTACCCTCCCCAGGAGTTGAAATCACAGAAAATGAAGCAGCGACTGTATCACAGGTTTTGCATGACTCGCGTTGCCTCATCTCGTCTGTGACGTCACAGCCGACGTTCAGCTGTTTAAACCGAAGCGCTACGGGAAAAAATTTCATCATAGGTGATTTACGTGGCATAGATGAGTTCCACGTCTTGACTCATATATGCACTACTGTCTTGCGCATCATGCCAAAGAAAAAAACACGCATTCAAAAGGTTCGTATCTCTATTCCTTTAACCCTTCAAGGCTATTTGTACACATATGTGGGCACTGCAAACTCACAGCTCTTTGTTAGGACGTGCTCTCACCTAGCACTGATTTTGTTTCAGGTGAACTTAGCATCATCCGTCGTTCAAGTAGGGCGCCTTTTATGCAAGCCTGGAAACGCAGCAAAAAATATTTCTCAACAGAGCTAGTAGAATGTTGTCCACCATTTTCATGCGGACAGATTCGGCCACCAATACAAACGTCGCTATATTTTTTTTCTGAAACTTTAGGTCAGTTTATCTTTGAAACAGGATATTATTCCATGATGCTTAGGGTTTTAATTTCACAGATCCCAATATTTTAATCTTACAGTGTCTAACTATTTTGACTAAGACATTTTGTACATGCGTGTCAACAATTACTCATTTTTGCCGGAAAATTAGCGAAGCGACTTTCCTCAGGCCTGGGCGTACAGTTTAGGAAGAAAAACTTTTGTTTGGAATCGAAATGACGAACGCGACCTAAGAGAGGTTAAAAACAAAACACTGGTGTTTATCATCAACGTTCAAAGTCGACTCACTCGTCTTTAAATGGCAGCTGATGAGGTTTTAGAATTCAACGAGCTCCAAGGGGTGGAATCTTTTCACAGGCAGTACCCTTTTTGGTCGTCTTTTGCGCATGGCGCACGAGCACATTCGCACGAAACTTGACAGCATCGCGGCAATGTATTGTGAAAAATGGGTACGCCACATGGAAGGTTACCGACAAAAAAAATAAATAAAAAGTGCTCATGAATGTTTCGAATACAAGGAATGTTAACTTTTTTCTAGTTTCTTTGACAAGATTGATTGCGGCTTCTTTTTTACCGAGGATTGTAGATTGCCTGCTTAGAGCTAGGTCGAAGTCCCTTCTGGTACCATATGCAACTGATTCTATTATTATTAGTTGAAGCGGTGAGGGTGCTCCGGCGTCGAAATTTGGACACGACGAAGCCGACGCATCGACCGAAGAAACGTATCATGCGGGTCGCGCTACGGGTGAAAACAGTTTTCAGAATGTTTCGCGCGACGCTGGGCAGAGCGGGACACGTGCGGGTAATTTCAGTTTGCCGCGTCGAATGAATATGGAAGCGTGTAGCGCCGTTACAAATCGATACACTCTGCGCGAAATGGCCAGTGGGGCTCGCTTGCGCTTCGTTATAACCGTTCGCCGGGAATTTGTACTTCGTAGAAACGAGACATCAGATACACGGACTTCTACGGGTGTTTCCAACGGGCGCAGCCATTACTTCGCGATATCTATATCTTCGTCACAAGCCGTTTCGTTAGAAAGAGCTTTGACTGTATTTGCGAATATTAGCTCCAGATAATTGTTTATTTATTTTTTGTTTGTTTAGCACATACTGCTAGCCTCATTGTCGAGGCTGTTGCCGGAATGGGGTAGTATTATACAAGGAGAGAAAAACTAATTCTTATAAAGTTCTAGATGGCACAGTAGAACAATGGGAAAACAATGGAAACAACGGAACAAATTAAACAAGACGACATTCAGAACGCATGGTGGACACAAGATTTGCAGGCAGGCGAAATTAACAAACTCAGGACATTCTGCAGTACGGGGACAGTGGATAGCTGGGTAAGGAAATTATCCAGGGACGGGCACTTAACCACGTCGTCAGGTAAGGCATTCCAGTCACGAACAACTTGGAAGAGAAATGAGTACTGAAACGTATCGTTGTGTGCTCGTTATTCGATTAAATGTTTGGAATATTGTCTTCCTGAGGCGCGAACTTGAGCATATCTTTAGAACACTCTCCATTCGTCTAAAGTACAAAGTGTGTATAAAGCTGCTGCCTGGCCCCGACCTGGTCGCTTCTTGGTCGACGAGCTTACATTGTCAGTTGCTAGGGTGGGTCAATATAAGCAGGCGTCGCGTTCTGGAATCATGCGCACAAATGATGGAGCAAAAAGTATGGATACGTAGCAGGGGCCAGATTAGGCAACTGCCACAAATTCTGTCAAAAGTTATTGACAGTGACGTCAAAATGATGAAACGGAGAGATGTCACCGCTTGACGCAACAAGGAATCAGCCAATAACAGCGGGGCGGCGCCTTGAGAGGATTTATTTGCATGGCGAGGGGCCGTCTGCTAAATTTTTTAAAAAGACTTAAGAAATACGCAGCGATCAAAATAACTAATATTTTATTTTGCCAAAACATTGTGTTTAAGGTTCGAAAAATTTAAGCAGAACAAAAAAGGGTTTGAGAATGTGCTATTAAATTTGCTGGTGGGTAACTTTTGCTGCCACGGGGAAGCGCTGACAGTGGTAAAACGTCAAGCCGCTTTGCACGAAACCAGCCGATTCCACGCCGTGTTATTGTTTTTTTACGCGGTGAGAGAAATCAAGCTAGTGTGCGGTTGACCTAAGTGCGCAGAAAAATGTGAACGAATGCAGTGAAGGCTACGTGCCTGCTAGCGAACTTGCAAGAAGCGCTTGGTACGAAATCGACGAAGACAACTTGTTGAAGTCTGTGTTGTTCGGCTCTTTCGATCGATGACAAAAATGCCAAAAGGTGAGGCGTTGCAGTATGTGACGAGTGGTTGTTTGTTTCTTTCCCCTTGGGGAACAGAAGACGACCACGAAGTGCCATTTGCTGGGTAAAATAAAGTGCTTTGCCAGCATAAGCGTGTCTTATTTACATGTAGCTGTGTGTCACAGAGGTGACGACGGAACCCACCCCTTCTGCGCACTAACTTTACAAATTGCCTCCAACACCCGCTATACGCATTTGCCCACCGTCGGTTGTGCAATGCAGGCGTACGCCTCGTAACCAACGGTAGCTTGAAAGCCGCCCGTTGCAAAGAACCGCAGTGCACACAGCGCCTGCCGCCGCACCGACAGCGCGCTCGCAAGCAAATTTCCTCCCAGTTCATCGGCGACTTCGTCGCACA
Organism: Amblyomma americanum; assembly: GCF_052857255.1. NCBI lineage: Eukaryota > Metazoa > Arthropoda > Arachnida > Ixodida > Ixodidae > Amblyomma > Amblyomma americanum. The sequence continues at coordinate 39,978,777 of NC_135504.1, forward strand.
GCCACTACACAGTCTGCTTCTCCAGTCGAAAAAGGCGTCGAAACAGCTTGTCCGGCAAGTCAAACGCGTCTTCGTGCGCCCTCCTTCGCCGTTGCTCGCGCCAGCGCAGCCGCCTCACTCGTATGGCCGCGTACACCGCCACCATTTTCTGCCGCAAACTCAACGGTGAAATTGACGGCCTCGAAACTGTTACAAAAAACTGTCAAATAGCGGCTGAATAATAAGGTGTGCAACGTCACCACTTCTGCCACATCCGTGACGTAATCTGCAGCCACCCATGACGCAAAAAAGCAAAATGGCCGCCGGCCACGACCGACCAATAGGAGAGAGGCTAATTGACGCCTCTCTGACAAGTTTTTGACAGTTTTCCTAATTGACAGTTGCGTAATCTGGCCCCAGAACAACATCCCTTAGTATCAAAATCAGGTCAATGCGGTGTCTATCATGTACGCCTCCCATTAACAGAGGCTGCATCATTCGCAAGAGGCTAGTACATAAGCATCAACAAGAACTTGATGACGAGTAGCCTGTAGCGCAGCTGCCCGAGTGCGGTGTAAAATCTCGGTGCCTGTGCGCGCCCGTATCGATTGCGCATTAATCTGGAGCTGCCGGCCATGCGTAGAGCATATGACCACGCGGCATGTTAGAAAACGAAAACCGCACTGCGATTGTGTGTTCACGACTGACCGATAAGTACTGCAGCATGATCTTTTGTTTCATGTCGAATATGAGACGGGGTTCATGAGCTTAAGGAAAGAGGGCTTTGGAATTTTTTTGTTGCACATACGAAATAAAAGGTACCTATTACTTTGATCAATTCCATTCCATTCCAAAAACCTTTATTTCCATCAGAAGGGAGGCCCCCTACTCCCTACCCCCGGCACGCAGGCCTAGGGGGTAGGGGCCGATACCCCCACGATTAAAGGCAGGCAAAGAGTTGCTGGCTCTTCGCGGCCTCCACCGCCAGATGAATGGCTTGCTTCTGCTAGACGGGGTCCGTGCTCCGCAGAAGGGTCTCCCAGGCTTCTCTACTGTCAATTCCTTCGTTAGCCCCTGGGGAGTCTACACATTCCCAAATTACGTGATCGAGGGTCCCCCTACACATTTTTTGCACTTATCATCTATGTCTTCGTCTTTGAGGACGTGCGATGCCCAGACCGGATTAATGTAATTTCCTGCCTGTAATCTGCGCCAGATCGTCGCCTCTTTGTTTCCGAGCTCTCTGTCCGGTGGAGGGACTAGTCTCCTTTGTAATTTGTAGTTTTCAGTTATTTCCGTGTAATTCTGCAGTCTGCCGTCTAGTTCTTTGCAGTCGGGCGGTTCTGCTCCGGCTCGGAAGTAGAGATCTCGAGCCAGAGCGTGTGCCGCCTCATTGCCTGGAACTGACGTGACTTGGACACATGACGTCATTCAAACCTTAACGAAATAGAAATCATATAGCCCTGTTCTACATGGCTCTATTGTGGCGCTAGGCTTCAGACGGACGTTATGTTTTGCAGAAGGATGAATATATGTTTTTTCACTTAATTTTATTTCAGACGTTTGATCGTTGTTTGCCTCGCTCTATTTACAACTGTTCTAGGTCGCCGGAATTAAGCTTGTCAGTTGTAGTACATGATACAGAAGCCTTGCCGTTCTCTGAATTTTTTTGAGTTTATCTCCCAAGTACAGTTAATGAGAGCTGAAAACGCAGGAGGTATACTCCAAACCCGATGGTAAATAAGTTATTTTTTTGGCACGCAGTTGCCTTCACCTTTTTAGAGTATGCTATGAGATTTTCTACGCATGTAGCCCACTTTGCGATAGGCTTTGGAATTTTTTTGTTGCACATACGAAATAAAAGGTACCTTTTACTTTGATCAAACTGGGACACATGACGTCGTCCAAAGCTTAACAAAATACAAATCATACAGCCCGTGCTTAGTAGCGAATAACCAGTACTAAGCACCTAAAGCTCTGTATATTCCTAAAAATGTTTGCGCGAATATTTTAGTTAAAGGAAAGCACGAAATGTTTTTGTGGAGGATTCCAAGTGGCCTGCACTCGTTGACACAGTAATGGCGTCGAACCTGTGAATAATGAATTAGGAATCGGAGCTAAGCGAAAACTGTTCTCTTGTTCACAGTTTTAGCCGCAAAAATCCGGTTGTTTGGTAATAACCAGTTATCCTAGTAACGAGTGAAGAATATGCCGCAACAAGCACAGAAGTAGTGGTTTTATTAAAAATAATAGTAAAAAGGAAGGAAAAGATTTTTGCTAGCCCCGGCATCTGCCATCGATACTGAAGCACCTAAGCTGGGGCAGCGGAAATAAAGGACAGCAGGCAGAATGGAGAAATGAAATGAAAGAGGTGAGGGGACAGGAAGAGAGGATAGGGGGAGAAGTAATATATACAAACTATTTACACAATAAGAAATGTGTACAGGTAGTGCGCGTGAGTAGCTCATTTTAGAGGATTTAAATCACACACGCGCACAGCACTGTGTTGGTTACAACTGGAGTGGGACGTCCAGTTATTAATCGTTCAAGGTAGAACTCGCAGAGCGTTCGCTCACTGCATGTAACTACCTGGCGGAAAACAGATGGGACGTCAAGCCCGTCTGTTCGAGGAACGCACAGAGGCCGCAACAAGCGTGAAAAACAATTTTTTTCTCTTACAGTATTCAGGTCAAAGTGCAAATTTTGCGATCAGCCAGCAAATTTGGTCCACATGGTGTGGACGTGCCCGGCTAAATATGATAGCTCGCGCACTATAGAATCCTGGGAGGCTTTGCTCCACAGCCCAGAGCCCAACGTCCAGCAAGACATCATCGGTCAAGCCCTTGCTGCTGCTGTATCCCAAGGGATCCCGGCCGACGGCTAGGGCCGACAGGGGAGATGGACTTCTCTCCTGGCGTTCATTGACTGGTGTTACAATAAAGTTGTTTCTCTCTCTCTTCTCTTCGTTCTTTTTACTCTCGTTCACTATACTTCCCCTAAGCAACTGATTTCCTGTGTATTCCATTTTATTTATACCAATATGGTATTTATTATCGTGGATCCCGGGTGTGCTGCTTTTTGTTCACATAAGGTGCGGTGTCTCGACACTCCTATTAGCACTGAAGGATGGGCCTGGAAAGCGCAGTTTAACTGCTTATTTAAGCATCGTAAATCTGTAAATTCTTAAAGGTCGCATGAAACAAAACTTTATATTCCAGCCCAACAAACGTGCTAAAACATCGAGATGCTAATTTTTCATCATCCTAAATTTCGCAATTGAGCGCAGTCGGGAGATTCAGCACTTACAGGTAATACTCTGTTTTGCCTTACCAAGACAATATAACAAATTCAGCTTTCCGCAGTCTGAAGGAAAGAAAACAGTGTACCTCATTAACCAGGGAGAAAGAAAACAGTGTACCGTTTATTTCATCATTCAAAGAGTTAATTTGCTAACCGCATAGTCTGCTTGAAAGCAGGCACCTTCATTGAAAAACGGCCACGCCCACTCATTTCGTGACGAGTTAAGTAGTTCCGAGCCTTAAGTGAAAACCGTGCTTGTTTTTTGCACAATTTTTCTCACTTTCTGTGCTGTTTCAGTTAATTTATGCTTTGTTCTTTCTCCCTTTCTCTTTTCCTTTATTTCGTTCTTCCTAACATTTTCCGTCCCTCCTTCCTCTGTGCCATCTCCCCCTTTTTTCTTCCTTACTTATTTGCTTCTTCTCTTCCTTCTTTCCTTCTTTCAATCAATCCACCTTTCCTTTCCTCCTCTTTTTCATTTCCTCCAGTGTTAAATTTGGGGACCTCTTTCTGCATCCGTGACTCTTTTCAATACATTTGTCAGCTTCGAATGCTTTGCATAAACTTCGCAACTTCCTTCCGTCCTTCCGTCTCTCCTTCCTTCCTTTCTTCCATCTTCTCTTTCCTCTTTCCTTCCTCCTCCTTCTCTTCTTCCTTCCTGCTTACTTCCGCTTCCTATTTTCAATCGCCGAGGAGTTACTTGCTCAACGCGAACTTGAAATTTTAGACCGAAAGCTCTACTGCTCGAGATACAACTCGGTTTCGACTGGCTCTCCGCGTTTGACCTTGAAGCCCGACCAAGGTCAAACCAACCACACACTCCCGAAATTAACACTTGTATGACTGTCTTGCTCCGCATAAGCCTGATATGCCTGTATGGTAGATCATAGCTAATGACCAGCAACCACGTTGACTGATAACCACTGTTCACTTGACCTTGACCTTTAGAGCTGAGATTCCCATCGCCTGATGTGACGTCATGCGATGACCTAGCAGTGACGTCATACCGTTCTTCGCTATAAATACCGCCGGCTTTGCTTTCACTCATCTGCTAGGTTCAGTCTATTCGTCCTAGTCGTCCAACATATTCGTCCTGTATGCGTTTCGAAAATATTTGAACAATGGTCGATGCCAGCCTATATTCTTAGCTGAACATTCCCCCGAATAATTATTTTCTACTTCAAACCATTCGATTTCAGGCCCTAAAAAATATCATCCGTAGCTACATTTGATTACATCGTCTCACTGTGTTTGGTGCATCTTAGTTCCCGGGTTCGAACCCGACCGCGGCGGCTGCGTTTTTATGGAGGAAAAACGCTAAGGCGCCCGTGTGCTGTGCGATGTCAGTGCACGTTAAATATCCCCTGGTGGTCGAAATTATTCCGGAGCCCTCCACTACGGCACCTCTCTCTTCCTTCCTTCTTTCACTCCCTCCTTTATTCCTTCCCTTACGGCGCGGTTCAGGTGTCCAACGATATATGAGACAGATACTGCGCCATTTCATTTCCCCCAAAAACCAATTATTATTATTATTATCTTTGCTCCAGTTGCCGCTGCGCGCTTAAAATTCAACTTGCTGCTTCTCCTCTATATCGCCCGCCCTTCTTTTCCCTTTCCCTCTTTCTTCTTGGGCAACAAAAGCCGACTGCAGCACGCCAAAGTCCAGCCGTGCGCGAGCAGAAGTTTTCGCTAGGACCGCAGCCTCATTTGCATTTCGGATAGACGACGCTGCCGGAACTCCTCCGCTCGCGGTTATTTAAGCCCGGCTGTGCGCGGTGCACGGCGAAAGGGATCCGCCTCCGCGAGAGACCCAAGAGTGCGCGCAGGCCTCGCTTAAAGCCCGGATGTTCGCGCACACGTGTCCAAGGACACTGGATGCATTCATTAGCCCTGGCGATGGGCAGGGAATGAAAACGAGGGGTAAAAGTTACGAAGTTCCGGCATTTCGTCGCTATTCGCGGGTAGATTCCAACGGTGCAAGAAGGAGCGCTGCAGTCGAGACTCGTTATAACGAAATAACAGATATAACGAAGTAATGACGATTCCCCTTGGAAGCTCGGTTAACACTATAACGGAGCAGCGGCTATAAGGAAGTAATCCCCTAGCCCCTTCAGGCTAGTTATCACGAATTTCACCTGTAGATCCGGAGTTCCCGGGTTCGAACCCGACCGCGGCGGCTGCGTCTTTATGGAGGAAAAACGCTAAGGCGCACGTGTGCTGTGCGATGTCAGTGCACGTAAAAGATCCCCAGGTGGTCGAAATTATTCCGGAGCCCTCCACTACGGCACCTCTCTCTTCCTTTCCTCTTTCACTCCCTCCCTTATCCCTTCCCTTACGGCGCGGTTCAGGTTTCCAACGATATATGAGACAGATACTGCGCCATTTCCTTTCCCCCAAAAACCAATTAAAAAAATTAAAAAAAATTTACTGAGCGGAAATTTATCAGCGTGTACATGAGGCCAACAAATTGGGCTAATTTATGAATGGCCAATCATGTTTAAAGCTAAGGGTACATCGCTTTCTTTATTTCTTTCTTCTTTCTTTCCTTCTTTCTTTCTTTCTCTCTTCCTTCTTTTTTTCTTCCTTTCTTTCAAATGAACAGCAGCTCTAGAAATAATTCCGTCACCTGCTGATGAAGATATGCCCGTTAAAATTTTTGGATGTTTGTCCGTTAGGCTTAGCTTTTCCAGGAAAGGAGCTTACAGCATTCTTTCCGCATCTGTGGCAGTTGACGCGTCGCTTTGAGGAATAGATTGGGAAATGGAGCTTGTGAAGTGATGGGAAATTTCGATGGTGTTTTAACAAAAGAAACAAATACGTTTGATATTTACAGTCCAACGCATTACGATATTTACACTTGTGCACTCTGCTTAGTAATAGCAGGCACTTTACAGCGCTGATTGCACAAAGACGGAAAGGCACAAAAGACGCAAATGCAAGACTTCGACGGAATATTTAATGGAGAGTCAGTCAGTCAGTCAGTCAGTCAGTCAGTCAGTCAGTCAGTCAGTCAGTCAGTCAGTCAGACAGTCAGTCCAGTCAGTCCAGTCAGTCCAGTCAGTCCAGTCCAGTCAGTCAGTCAGTCAGTCAGTCAGTCAGTCAGTCAGTCAGTCAGTCAGTCAGTCAGTCAGTCCAGTCAGTCCAGTCCAGTCAGTCAGTCAGTCAGTCAGCCAGTTTTTATTTTCAGGAAGATCACATCATCATGCGGGTGGCAGAGACTAAAGGCATGGTTGCCTGACGAGGTTTCTGCCCCCGTAATAAAAGGAGCAACCTACAGCAGTACAGCAGAGAGCTGGTACAAAAAAGAGAAGCTGCGTTACAGATAGTACACTCATATATACAACATATGGCAAGCACTATGAACAGTTTTCTGTTTAAATCACATTGAAGATTCACTCAAATATCACAAATACACGTAAAAAGAAGTCAACAATTGAAAACAAAATTTACATTTATCATTGTTACTTAACAATCTCATCGGTAAACAAAACTGCCTAACGCAACGCCACGTGTCGGTCGGCTTGTTTAAGACAGCGGGCTTTTTTTTCCTGCAATCACAGAACGCAACCAGCTAGACCATATTTTTGCTCTCATTTCAGAGTTTGTGATAACGAAGGGCTTTACACGGGTAACTTACAAACAGCATGAGCTAGCGCGAGAAAGCTGCCAGGCTGCCAGTTCATTCGTACGCCTTTTTTATTTTTTCGATAGTTATAACTGCGCGGTATTTTATTAGTAGCAGTGTTTCTTTTTTTAAAATGAAAGTTCTACGATGTTCTATTGTAGTTTTATAATAAGTCTACAGTACCAAGCGCAACACAAAACGCACTGACATCGTAGTGCAATGTCTCCGTGACGCGTAACGTTCTATTTAAAGGTCACTCAACGTATGGTTATTGGCTGGTACAGGAGTCGGCAGCAGCATGGGGATACAGAACGATAAGTATTTCTCGTCCACTGCTCGAAGATTTAACGGCTGGAGGAGGAGATCCTGACGACCTCTATGACTTAACAAGCTCTAACTCTATGACTATGAAACTCTATGACTCTCATAGTGGCCTGGTGTTGGGTTTACCGGTCCCAGCTGAGCAACGCGGCCTCCCACAGTTCAGCATTACTGAGCTGTAGCTCCTCATACGGGAGGTCTTTGGGGCTTGCCCATAGAATACGGGCTATATCGGCTCTGCGACCGCATTTCTTGCAGGAGAGGGAGTAAGGAGCCGGGTACATGGCAGCAAGTAGTGCGGGGTTCGGTAGGGAGTTTGTATGGAATTGCCTCCATATGACTTCTTGCGTTCTGCTTAGGGCTTATGTCCCAGTGTTATCTAGGCGTAGGTAGGTAACGATGCGGTCGCGTACTGGCCCCGTCTCTGGATGGGGTGGGTGCCCAGCAGTCCGGTCGGTTAGTATTCGGGCGATAATGTGGGTGGCCTCGCTCCTAGGGAGAAGGCAGGAGTGCGTGGGTACCCTTATAAGCTCTATGGGGTGGGGACTCGATGATAATTAGAAATGGGATGTTTTCTGAATGGTATAGATTGCGGCAGGGGATATTCGATCACTAGTGAAGTTGCGGATCGCGGATTTTGAACCACTTAAGATGTAATTGCCGGTGGTTGAGGAGATGGCTAAGGCAATGGGAGCCACCTTAGCCTCTTCCGACGTGGAGGTACGGATCGTGTCTGTGGCTAATAGTGCCCGACGGCGGTTCACGACATATACTGGGAATGTGGCTCTATGGATGTATTCGGCTGAGTCGACGAGTTGAGTTCAGGTGTTGAATACTACAGGTGGGCTTAGCCTTACTTTATCTGCCGGCAATTGCTCCACCGTAGTGTCCCTTCTATATTAATAATGTCCTAAAGCCTGTCGCATCTACCCCGCTATGCGCACAGTCTCTTATCATAGCACACATTCTCTCCCGCAGTCACGATCTATGCACACAATCAATCCCCACAGTCCACATCACAGTCCACTCCAGAAGTCACCATCTATGTACATATTCAGTCACAGTAGAACATAGGCCATTTTAGTGCCACAATATATACACACATCCACTCACAGTATAACGTAGTCCACTCCGGAAGACGCACACATTCAATCACAGTAGGCCATAGTCCGTTCCTGCTGTCACCATTTAGAAACAGGATCCTGTCCTGGAGAAATGTTAAAAGAAGGCGTGCAGCCTCCCTTCTGCACGTCTGGTTTCCACTCGGGTAGACAATGTCCTGAACTGTGCTGTGAAGGGTTCCTGTCTTCTTGAAGGAAGCGAACATCACGTACCATTCCGCGTTGTACTCTGGGCAGTACATAATATAATGTTCGATATCACCGCACACGAATACTGCGACGAAGACTGCGCCCATTAGCTGACCGCAGTGTTTGTGGCAGGCTCAGGCCGTTTCTTCTCTCCTAGCCTTATGGTGCCCTGGGTGTATGTTTGTGGGAAGTGCCACTAGCCATGTATTGTGGACGTGATGTGAATGATAATGCGACGAGAAAATGCGCGTCTGATGTCTAATGTTGAATTCCAATGGCAGATCCGGATCAAGTTTTTCTGCTCTGTTGGGAGCAATCGTATACCAATGGAAAAATGGGAGTGCGAGCTGTCTTTTCCAATGGCAGATCGGGATCAGACCTCGATCCCGGATCGCTCCGTGGAGCAGCGATATTTGCTCCGCCGAAATCGGCAGATTTGACCGGAACCCCGCGTGACGTTTTAGTTTTCCGCGTCTGCTTCCGGTCACGACCGGCCGCTGCCTTCCTGTCGTCGCTACGCGGTGATCCGGGCAACGTACAAGCAGTATTTTTGACATTTTTTTATAATTGAATTGTCACAAATTAAAATATTTTTCGTTTTGTTCGCGTCCGCACAAGTTAAAACAAAAAAGTTTCTTAACAGGATGTCAATTCCATCGCGGTCAATTCTTTGTGACCGCTTTTTAGACCGAAATCGTTGACTTGTTTGAACCTCCCGCGCTTTCTGACGTCAGACGACGCGTACTCTCTAAGCCTAGCAGCTCTGTAAATAAGGAAGCAATGTGAAAATTTGGCCCGTTTCATCACTAGAATTTTGTGGTGCGGGCATCATCACACAAAGCGAAAGCTTCGTGCGCTTTTTGTTTGCCGTGAACGTGAGAGACAGAGTGGCGGCAAGGACGAATCGCTGGTGAAGCGAGAGGCCGCGCTTCGATGGGCGCCGCCATGTTGCCGGAACTTCGAGCTATTCTTGCGCTGAAGTGCCCCCGCGGGAGCGCATGCATTCCGTTGGCAAAATGGGAGGGAGTGATCTCCGCCTGAACTACGCGCTCCGTTTGTGATCCGGCGGAGCACTCTCGATCTGCCATTGGAATTCAACATAAGTAGTAATGCTTGGTGTGTTATGAGTCTTAATGCAGTCGCTGCCGCATTCCTGTGTCACCAAGGCAAGCAGTTGGATGAGCTTCGACCATGTAAATTTCGAATTTTGCACTGTCGGTATTTTGGGACGAGAGAAGATGTGGGGCATGGTAGAGCTATCATTGCCATTTTTCCAACGTGTAGTAGAGGGGTCAGGGCGTCTGGGAATTTCATCTTTGTCGTTTATACTGGTTTATTCCAGAATTTCGTTGTAAGTTACGGTATGTTTCACCAGTTTCCACGCCAATAGAAAAGTGCGATACGATATCAGGCTGCTCCGCACACCTGACTGCTCTGAGGCGCTTCGTCAGACACATTTGCCGCGAGAAATGACCTTTCGGGACTATCGCTGCTTTTAACGAAGAACACCCTAAAACATTTAGTTATTTCCCAGTGCTAACAACTGACATAAATAGCTCTACCATGCCACAGCCGCCAATCCCCTCTATAATGACTGTACCCACGCTCAAGTTCACCAAACCTACATGACCTCTCCACTAGGGCCATATGGTCACAGCTAGTGCCACATGGTCGCTCCGCGACTAAGTGGGAACACGTCATATCCCATTGGGAACATATGACCAAAAGTAGGATCACATAGTTGCCCACCGCTAGAACTACATGACCTCCGGCGCTAGGACCGCATAATATAACAGGACCAGATGATTTCCCAAAAGGGCCAGGCGATCACTATCGCATCACCTCATTAGATAAGACACAATGATCTCCCACCACTGCGACCACATGATCTCTCACTACGTGGGCGGGTGAGATTAGGAAGTTTATGGGCATAAGGTGGCCGCACCCTTACAAAAATTTCTTTAGACAGTCTATAGACTGTCTATCGATTTCTGTTTATGAAGTCTATAGACTCGCTATAGACAGACCCTAGAGAAGTCTATAGGCAATACAAATTCTATAGAAAATTTATAGATAATCTATAGATTTATGGCCATACACTTTTAGTAGTCTTTTGTCTATAGACAGTCTATAGACTATGAGTAGACAAAAGAAATATCTATAGGAGGGCAATACAGTCTATAAGAAGTCTATAGACTGTCTATAGACCATTTTTGTAAGGGCAGCTGGCACAGGTAAGGGGTAATTGAAGGTCAATTGGAGAGACTTGTACCTTGCAGTGGACGTAGGCTAATAATGACGATCTTGGGCCTGCTACATGACTCGACACAGGACCCCATGATCTCTGACACGTCCCCTTTCCAGTTTACAAGTCCATTATGGCTCGCGCCCATATAAGCTATATTCTGTTTGGGCAGCGATGTAAAGGTGGTAGTTTTCAGCTACGAAATGAGACGACGCCAGCTGACTAAACAACCCAAGCAGAAATCGCTATGATGCCCTCGACAGCGAGAAGAATAGAGTGGCTCTCATGCTTTGGCTGCCATTTTCTCTTGTAGTTTTACTTTGCTTGTATCGTACGCATACATTTGGCATCCACCGCCATTCCTGAGATGAATACTCGCTCAGAACGAGTACGTAGCTAAACTGGGATACGAAATGATGGTAGGGGCGAAGAAAAAGAAGACGACAGCTGCATTAATACACCCCCGCGAATAAAGGTAGTAAATAAGAGTGTCATTGGAGACCTGTGCGAGCAAAGAAAATAAATGGCATAAAAAAGAAAAGAAAAGAAAGTGAGGACAGTGCCAAATTGAAATAGGGAGGTGGGGAATCCGACACCCCGGGCCGTACGGTAATCCGATGCGCGACCGTATATATCAGAAGGCGCGAAAAGAAGGGAAGCTCGCGAAACGGGATGCGACAAATTCGGTACTTCTAGGGATGATGTCCGGGCTATATAGCGGGGAAAATAGGGAGCCAAGGCGAAGACGAATGCGCTGTATGATGCATGGAAGGCTTTCTCATCGGAGAATGCTGGGGAGAGGCTTAAGGCGCGCCCGACGAAGCGAACTGAGGAATGAAGGATGCTGCCATTCGGTGGACGGGTCGCAGACACAGGGGATAAAAGGGAGAAGAGAGGTTAGGTATGACAGAAAATAACGCAGACACATCAAATGGAGTGGACAAAGAATGCCAGGGGTGGCTGCTGCTGCTACGCGACAAAACGGATGGGAAAGAGTTATGAATAAGCGAATAGGTAAAGGTGCCGTGCTACAGACGCCAAAAACAACAGAAACGAGTCCCGAATAGGGAAGCAGGGAGAGATGCTGCGGATGCGCTATTGCTAGGCGTCGCAAGCAGCGCAAGCAAGCTATGAATTGGGAAACAGGAAAGCTTCTGCTCGACATACGCAGTGTCGTTTTCAAGCTGTAGATTGGGAAACAAGGAAACAAAATAAGCCAAAGCAGGAATGAAGCGCCGGTATACAGACTATATGGAAGCGTATTGGGCGATGCCTGAATGTCATTGCTCGTTTTTCACTGCCTATGCGCTCAGCGCAGAAGTTGTGATAATTTTGAAGCTCATGAGCGAGCGCAGCTGGAGATCGTGTATGTCTAATTTATTTATTTGGTTACAGAATACTGCAGGCCCTTCTGGGTCCTAGCAGGAGGGGCAATGAAATGCAACACAAATACAAAAAAAACGCTGAAAGAAATTTGAAAGACGAAGCCAATAAATTTGATGGCGTCAATCTTCTATTTTTTCAATGTGGTCTATGTCACGTAGTGTAGTGCAGTCAAATGTACAGCATTCCATTCAGCTAAGGTGCGAGGGAAGAAGGAGTATTTAAATAGGTTAGTTCTCACAGTGAATGGAGTTCTTGAATCAGAGTGGCGATGTCTTGTCGGCCGTGGAGCGTAAAATGGCTTAACATACGGATTTGGGCACATGACAACTTGTTATATTTGAGAAGGAAAAGAAATTTTAATCTTATAATCTTTCCTCTCATTTTTAATACTTCAATCCGGTGTTCTCGCATTACGGCATTATGTAACTTCAAACAAATCAAAGATGGGATGGCGATGATAAGACCCATTTCGGGAGATTAAGAATGAGTAGGAGGCGCTCCCACAGATTCGCGACAGACAGCACGTGCATGATCTTCGGAAGGAAAAGCGGATGACTGCTGGAAAGGTGGAGGGTGAACTTGAACATAGGAATGCGGGGATATCGGACGGAAGGAATGGGGAGGGGTAAGGTGGACCGGGAAGACTTAAGTGCATTAAGCGAAGATGTACGCTGCATACGGGAAACTAAAGAAGCATCGGTCACCAGGCGGCTTAGCGTTGGCGTGCACCGTGTAATGAAAGACTCGGAGCAGAGACCTGGCAAGGGAGGTGAGCGGGAGGACAACGTCGCGAGAAAGAAATGGCTGCTACGTTCCGGGAGAGCTTTCCGTAGCTGGACGAAATGAGGGCGAAATCCGATAATGGGAGGAAATCAGGGATCTGCCAAGAGCTGCGTGAAATACGACGACCACGACTAGATGAGAGTTGGAGTAACGCATGCAGAGTCCTGCACTGACGGACGGACGGACAAGGATGGAAGGAAGTAGAGAAGGAAGGAAGTAGGCGAGAAGGAAAGAAGTAGGTAAGGAAGGAAGTAGGGAAAGAATGAAGTAGGGAAATAATGAAGTAGGGAAGGAAGGCAGGAAGGAATGAAGGAAGTAGGTAAGGAAAGGCAGGAAGGAAGTAGGGAAGGAAGGCAGAAAGGAAGGCAGGAAGGAAGGAAGTAGGGAATGAAGGCAGGAAGGAAGTAGTGAAGGAAGAAAGTAGGGAAGGAAGGAAGGAAGGGAGGAAGCAAGGAAGGAAGGGGGGAGGAAGGAAGGAAGTAGGGAAGGGAGGAAGGACGGAAGGAAGGGAGGGAGGGAAGGAGGGAGGAAGGACGGAAGGAAGTAGGGAAGGAAGGCAGGAAAGAAGGAAGTAGAGAAGGAAAGAAGGACTGAAGGAAGGGAGGGAGCGAGGAATAGAGGGAGGGAGGAGGGAAGCAAGGGAAGGAGGGAGGAAGGAAGGAAGGAAGGAAGGAAGTAGGGAAGGAAGGCAGGAAGTAAGTAAGTAGGGAATGAAGGCAGGAAGGAAGTAGTGAAGGAAGAAAGTAGGGAAGGAAGGAAGGGAGGAAGCAAGGAAGGAAGGAAGGGAGGAAGGAAGGAAGTAGGGAAGGGAGGAAGGACGGAAGGAAGAGAGGGAGGGAGGGAAGGAGGGAGGAAGGACGGAAGGAAGTAGGGAAGGAAGGCAGGAAAGAAGGAAGTATGGAAGGAAAGAAGGACTGAAGGAAGGGAGGGAGGGAGCGAGGAATAGAGGGAGTGAGGAGGGGAGCAAGGGAAGGAGGGAGGAAGGAAGGAAGGAAGTAGGGAAGGAAGGCAGGAAGAAAGGAAGTAGGGAAGGAAGGACGGAAGGAGGGAGGAATGGAGGAAGGAAAGAAGGACGGAAGGAAGGAAAGAAGGACGGAAAGAAGGGAGGGAGGGAGGAAGGAAGGAAGCAAGGAATGAAGGACAAACATAATGCAGATAAACAGAGGCAGAAAGCCAGACCGGTGTATATGGCTTAACGTGGTGAAAAGACAGCGCGAATACGAAACGCCCGCCGAAAGCAAGCGCGCCTGGTGAATATGACAGATAAAGAAAAAAGTGATGTGGAGAAAATTGAGCAGCAGAGGAAGCGCATTAAAGGCGATGACGTATAGCGACAGTTAGTGCACACTTCCGGAGAAGACAATACCAGTTTGCAAAGGACGTCGAGGAGGATAAAGAAGGGGAGAGGTCCGATAAGACCGGCAGGAAATCGCGGATTCCACACGGAGTGCTATGAAATACGACAACCGGCGTTCAGGGAGGGGATGGGGAGAGGGGAGGTAGAGACTGTCCGAGAGAGGAGAGAAATGGGAGCGCGAGAGGAAGCCGAGCATCTTGCGCACGGCCAGGGGAGCTGGAAAGTGAGATAATAAGCGCGGCCGGCTCCAGTCCCGGTTCCCACTGAGGGGAGGATCTGGGGTGGATCGATAAATGGAGGAAGACTGTTGCCCTGCCATCCCCCGCGCAGTTTCGCGTGTTCTTCGAGACGGTGGAGATACTCGGGAGCGTAAGGGGCGCGCGGTGGGGGAAAGGAGAACTCGTGAGTTCGTACAAGGTGTGTCGCTTCTGAACCGAGTGCTGCCCGCTTCTTCATTTCGTCGGCAAAGCGGGGGGGGGGGGGGGGGGGGGACGTCGGAGGACGACGGTCCTTTATTACGCGGGCATATTGGCCGCAGTGTCGCACTCTTCCTCAGAGAAAGAAAGGAGTAGAGTGCACCGGCACTTGCGTCTAACCGTTCTGTTGGCTCTTTGTACACTCCCCGTCCCTCCAGGGCCAAGAGATTTCTCTGCAAGACTTGCGCCAAGCGCTATTTGACCTCAAGTTGGCTGTTGCGGCGGGATGCGGCCCTCAGCGTAGAGACCCGTGGGGAACTTGCACTAAGTGCGCTCTAATTGGCCTCCCTTATTTACCATGTTGGCCAACGTCGGACAGCGCAAGATGCAGGCCTGGCTCGTGTCTTTCCCGTCACCCGATGCAATGGAACGGTAGAAGAAGGCAGCTCATTTAGGAGACTTACGCCGGGCTTGTTACCCTGGGGAACGTGCTCACCTTGGGACTACTATTAGGGCCGATCCGCTACGGTGGCTCAGTGGCTCTGCCGTTTGGCTGCCGGGTCCGAATCCACGGGGTCGAGTCGAGGTCGCGGTAGCCGCATTTCAGCGGAGGTGAAAAGCAAAGGCCTCCCGTGCGGTGTGATATATCTGTGCATGTTAAAGAACACCCTGATGTAGAAATTAATCTGGGGCCTTACACCGCAGCATTCTTCAGATTCTACCCGCAGCATCAGCACGGTAATACTAATACCGTAATATACCACATACCGTACAATGCCAAACCGTCCGACATCAAACCACATACCATGCCGTATCACAGTGGATAACATATTAGTTCATTATTAGTTACTCTAAACGACCAAATTTTAAATACGGCCTAATTTTCGCCTTTCGCGAACAGCCTAAAAATCACCAGAATCGTTCTTGTGACTAATATAAAAATTCGGCTTGTGTTTGGGTGGAAAAAAGAGGTCTCTAGGACGAGCGCATGTTGCTCCTGTCTTCAGTGTGTATTTAGTGGAAATGACCTCTACAACCAGCAGTAATTCACGCTTAGCTTACTCAATCATTAATTTCATAATACCTTGCATTACGCGCTGATTTCTGCAGGGAGTCATTGCGCCCTTCGAGTTTACGGTGCACTTCATTGTGTCATGCCACTTGAATGTGCTTGATCAGTGAAAGTGCAACACCACGTTGGCTACAGTCAGCCCTTGCACCGATGCCTGTTGCATGCGCATAGCACAGACCCAGCAATTCTGCACAAACACATTTTTTAATGGAAAACAGTTTATAAACGATATTTTTTCATATATTATGAGATATCACTACAACAATCAATATATCTGGAGATCTCCCGTCGACAGGCTTGCATTTTGTTTGCTATTAACGTTTTTGTTAGCGTCAAAAGCGTTCCCCGTTGGTTTTCTAGCTGTGGCAGTTTTAACTGCTCGATTCTAGTTATGGAAAAACTTTTAAAGAAAGGTTTTGTTACGCGTCGTAAGAAAAGACCGTTAGTTACCTTCAACATTTCCATAACGGCACCTTACAAATTTTAATATTCAAAATTTTTGTCCCAGAATGTGGACATTAGCCAGCGCTAAAAAGGGAGCAGTAAGGGATCTGCCTACATTGTTTCGCGAAACTAATTTTTTAAGTATCTAAGTATATTTAAAAATATTTTAAAACCGGACTTTGACGTCATTCTTGAAATAATGAGGTCGTGAATGATAAGCCGTACATGGCAACTCAAAGAGACAGAGAGAGAGGGGGGGGGGTGTTTGGAACTTGCTATCATTTCACGTTTCTCTCCCTACTTAATATGGCCCAATGGAAATGGTTTTGAGCTGCTGAGGGCCAGTTTGCAGGTTCTATCCCGGCCGCCGTGGCCACAATCCGATGGATGTGCAATAGTATACAAACCCTAATGAGCTGTAATTTAAGAGAGTCCAACATTTTTCAAGTTGAATACTACATGTCAGTAAAATAATTTCTCATTCGATATTCGGAACAATAAAATGTGCTCTCTGGGTTTCACACCACATCTCAGCTATTGATTCTTCATTCGAGACTGACCGCGGCGGCTGCGTTCTTATGGAGGGAAAACGATAAGGCGCCCGTGTGCTGTGCGATGTCAGTGCACGTTAATGATTTAGGAGTGATGATGATGTTTTGTAGCGATAGCTACATTACGGTAGCATTTCGAGCCTTCACGCCGCCACCCTGTGGCTGCGCCTCCACGCTGTCACGTGGTTGGTCACGTGATGCGGAGAAGCTGCTGGCGGCGCGGCGCAGTGGCTGATCACGTGATTGGTCACGTGACCAAGTTCTACTCAGCCACCTGTAGCTATCGCATCACTCCAGGTTTAACCAGAGCTAACCCACCGCCATTTTTTTTTGCTTTACGGTTCAATGGAAGCATGCGTTTATTTTTCCAGCGTGTTATTAATGCCGTGAAAATATGTATATAAGTACAAAATAATTCCAAGGACAAAATGAAACAACACCAAGCCATATTCACTGCATAAAACACTTCATAACCCCACACGTGCACACGCTAATAGGGTAGCAAGGCTGAACAGGTGGTCAAAATAGGAACCTGCCTGTAGTTTATCCAGCTTGGTCATAGGCCCCTCTGACGTAGGTGATCGCCGAACAGACCAGTAATTCGGATGAGTTATTAGACACGTGTATCTCACACGGGTTTTCCATTGTCTGTGGAGTTCAACCCGAGGGAAAATGTTGAGCTGCGTATTGACGGAGTGTAGTACTGTTAAGCAATGCGGCGTACACGAATTCAAATTACGCGTTTCTTCAAAGTGCTTTGTAGAGTGTCCCAGAAGAGCACTGCATATTCACAACTCATAATGCAGTGTTCGATAGTCTGCAAACCGCACAAAGACAACTGACAGACGATACAAATGCAATTTTTCTCAAAGCCACGTTTAACGGGCATGGTGTGAGTATGAATCTTATGGACTAACATCTTCGTGCATCGCCAAAGAGGCATTTTGAGCACTTCTAAGAGCACGTCGTGGCGAGGTTGGCCTAAGTATGAAGTATTGAGCTGTACATGGGCGGAGGGAAGAGCATACACATCAAACCTTCATGCAGTATTTTTCACGAGACTGAATTCAAAAGCGCTGTAGGAATACGAACCAATGGGAAAGGAACAGTAAGATGCACCTCATTCAGAAACCTCCACAGACAAGTACGATGACAAAAATTGAAGGGCAAATTTGATAAATACTAAGACACCATTGTGATGGCCTGCTCTGCACTTCTATTTTTATATCTTAGGTGAAATTATTGTCTTCACAGTCGAGCTCAAAACAAAAAAATGAACCTTTCAAGACATTATTTCTTTCAAGGGTATTCTCTTACTCAAACAAGCTTTAAACTGTGTCCTGTTCAAGGATTCCAACTTTAACTCGAGAGTGAATGTGACACAGCATAGCTCTCTCTTTTTCGGTATCCCCGGATTACAGCGGGGACCGCGACCGGTTGGCTCGCTAATAAGCCGGGTGCAGACGTGTCTTCGCCGGACGCAAATCTAATCAGCAGCCAATCGAATCTAATGAGAAACCCTAGTCACCCGTCACGCTCGGTTCTAGTCTCACGCATGTCGGGACGGCGTAATCTCCGTAATAAGCGAAAGCATAGGCACTGGGGAGCTCGTTTTCCCCCGTAAGCGAATTAGCGTACGCGCTCGTTATTATTCTGGACGACGACAAAGCTGATTAATTCGCGAGCTGTCTCTCGCGATAAAGCGCAGTAAGGTAGAAATGTGGAGATGGAGAAACGTAACGCTGGGAGCAACGGCTGCCCGTAACCGCCGCTGTATTCTGTCGACCCTTACACAAATTTCTTTAGACATTCTATAGACTGTGCTTAGATTTCTGTCTATAAAGTATTTAGACTCTCTAAAGACAAACCCAAGCAGACAGTCTATAGGCAATACAAATCCCACATACAGTCTATACACAATCTACAGATTTATAACCATACACTTTTAGTAGACTTCTGTCTATAGACAGTCTATAGACTTTGAATAGACAACAAGAAATAGTTATAGGAAGGCAATAGAGTCTATAAGAAGTCTATACACTCTATTTAGACCATTTTTGCAAGGAGAGGCTGTGTTCTTCGTCTTCGTTTAATACATGTTCGTCTCCTTGCAAGCTCGCTAGAATAACAAGGGTATCCAGTGGTCTTATCAGTTGTGCCGTGTGCGCAATGTACGCCTAACGAGGGTCTTGCATGAACCACGATAGCTTTCAGCAAACAGATGACGCCACCCTCCGCCCTTACAAAAACGGTCTAAAGACAGTCTATAAACCTATTATTGCCTTCCTATTGATATTTCTTTTTGTCTATTCATAGTCTGTAGACTGTATATAAGCAACAGTCTAATAAAAATGCATGGCCATAAATCTATCGACTGTCTATAGATTATTCATAGGATTGGTATTGCCTATAGACTGTTCTCTAAGGCTAGTCTATAGAGAGTCTATAGAGTTTATAGACAGAAGTCTATGGGCAGTTTATAGACTGCCTAAAGAAATTTTTGTAAGGGCGTTCCGGTAATGATGGCAGGAAAGGCATGCATACCGCAGAATGTGTCAGGAATTGAACCATCCAGCTGCCGACTCGCAGACCGGGACGTCACCTAACTGACAACAAATTCACCATTGTACAGTGATACGGAGGGTGTCTCACCTAAGACCACACAATTTTTAAAAATAGGCTTTTTCAGTTAGAAGAGCGTTACTTTTTTTTCGGAATAGCATTGTCAGCGGTGTAGTACGTCAGAGTACAACTAAGACGTGCTAATTAGCAGGCTGTTTCAACTAATAGTGGTTAAGGCGCTCGGCTGCTGACCCGAAAGACGCGGATTCGATCCCGGCCGCGGCGGTCGAATTTCACTGGAGGAGAAATTCTAGAGGCCCGTGTACTGTGCGATGTCATTGCACGTTAAAAAACCCCAGGTGGTTGAAATTCCCGGAGCCCTTCACCACGGCGTCCCTCATAGCCTGAGTCGCTTTGGGACGTTAAACTCCAATAAACCAATAAACCGAACGACTCTGTCCACCGCAGCGAACTTGCGGTCTATTTGAGCTTGAGCACTGGCAGATACTAAACTGTCTGGCCATTTAACGCGAAAAAGTCAGTGTACACGACAACGTCATTTTAAACATTGTGCTGATGACAGACTGCTACGCAGTGTAGTACTGCAACTGTAGACACCTGTTTGCTCCTGTTTTATTTTAGCGGTTTAGTTTTCCAAATAAATTGAACTGTTTGTTTCCCTGTTCATTTGTTTGTTTGTTTGTTTGTTTGTATGTTTGTTTGCTTGTCTGCTTGCCTGCTTGCTTGTTCAGAGTGACGTCAGCACGCATATCTTTCACGTTCAGCGTAGACTGCTGACGTCGCAGGTTGGCTCGCTCCTGACTTCAGTTCAGGGACGCTGTCATGTCGACGCCGCATCACTGGTGCGTCATAGGTTCTTGGGCCCACGTGATCACGGTTTCTGTCGATTTACCTTGCCGGCATCACTGACGTCAACAAGTAGCACTCAGTGCCTTTTGCAATCGCAACAGGACCGGCTCTTTTGAAATGGCAGGTAATAACAGATGACGGATGCTGGACCAACTCAGTCAATAGTCACTAAATAGAAAAAAAGAAAAGTAACTGAAAATTGAAATTCTAGTTTGGCTGCGCGCTTTAAGAAGCGCGCGGTGTTTTTCTGGCTTGCGCCACCCGTACCCGAAGCCCTGGCGATGACAAAGCGCCGGGGATGCTGACGCTTGCGCGGCCACGTTTCGCTCCGAGAAAGCTTGTTCCTCGGGAAAAACACGAAAGCATGACACGGATCTCGCGAAGAACTCTTATGAAGGAGTGACGAGAAAATGTACAAAAGAGCTCGACAACTATAGTCGAAAGGCAGCTGTTTTTGGAGAAAGAAAAGACTACGTCACAAGAAAATAATGTGCTATGATGTTTACTTGTTTAACGGATCATCTCAGTCGTCGTTAGCAAGAAATGACGTCATCGCTTAGAAAGGCCACGTAACCTGTTGTCGTCAATTGCATAATTCATAGTGCATTCTCAGGGCGGAATTCCATAATCAATTGGTTGTGTGACCAGTGGGCAATGTTAGCGACCCACATATTGTAGACATATATGTTGAAGCAGGTAGCCACAACTCTCCTATTTTAAGCAGGAATGTCCGAACCCCGTAGAATATCTGTTACGGGTCCAATAGGACTTATTTTTGGAAATGTGGCGGAGAGTTTGAAGTTTGCTTCAGTCCCGCCACCGGTTGGCCCGGTATTGCACTACCTCCGGGATCGGCCTTGCCTTTAGCGCGTCTTTACTATCCTGTCTTTCTATCCCATCTTTCAACTCTCCTACTATCTGCACGTGGTAGCGATTGTGGCTCGGCTTGAGCCAGTGAGCAGGCCTGTGCACTTTCCTTTTCTTTCTTCCTGGCAACAACAACAACAACAACAACTTTCAGCACGTGGCAGCGAGCGTGGTTCGGCTTGAGCCAGTAGACAGACCCGTGCACTTTCCTTTATTTTTTCTTTCTATCAGCAACAGCAGCAGCAGCAGCATGAAAGGGGGCAACACATTACCAGCGCTCAACCAATGACCAGTTCATTAGTAAGATCGAGAATCATACTATTTGCTTCGTTCTAAATGGCCTTCTGATAGGCCAATAACACACGCGAAATTTCCAACCTCAATGCAGAAACAGCGGCAGAACTCGTTTCTGCGTACAAGCTGAGTGGTCTGTTTCGTACTGCTTCTATACAGGTACATATGTACATACGAACGTGTGGGTGTATTATACCAATATGCATGCATGCATACATCGCGACGGCTGAGTGGCCATGCATGTTCCTTTCCGCGAACAACGAGGTTGGTCAATCGATACCAACACCAACGCCCGCGCACTTTCGACGGGCTTTCGAAGAGCAATGCCTTTTTCCTATTCCGAGATTCGAGTGCACTCCTACCAATCTCAGGCGATCGAAAATTTACCCCGCATCGCTTCCCAACATACTGTATACATACATACAACACTACATACAACCCTGGCTTAGTGCATCCGTGACGTGTGAAAAACACGTTAACCAAACAAACGCTCGCAGACGCCCAGACGCGTGAGCTTGCATCCCGCCTAGCTCCTTTCCCTAAGGGTGCGACGACAACTCAGCGCCTCTTTTCAACGTCTGGTCCCTTTTCTATCTGGCATTCGTGTTCTTTCCATCCTGAAGGCTTTCGTCCTTCTTTCTTCATTTGTTTTTTCTAAGGGCCTGGAGATGGAGCGGCAGCAGTATACAAAAGAGCGTCCCAGATCCCGTGTCACGTGGTCCCTCCCTGCTTCCAGGATCTTGTTACCCGCTAAAGAGTTTTTTGTTTGTTTTTAGCTTATTCCCCGGCCGGAGTTTGCCTGCTTCCTGTGCCCGGCGCCTGCTAGCAGTGTTTGTTTGCCCTCTGATGCCGAGGTAGCGAGCAGCTCCTAAGTCTGCCCCGAAGGAGCTACCGCATTTCGTCGCGCACAAGCCGCACAGCACTTTCCTAAGCAGCCAATGTTATTGGTCCAATATTGGGAATATATTGGCAATGCCGGGTCCTACACAGGTCCAGAGTGAAATTATTCATTTCCAATAGTTTGGCCGATTACCTGTTCTGCTTGAGTTCGATTCAAATGACGGGGAATTCGGTGCACTTAACGAGGAGTACTTTTGTGGCTGATTGTTGTTGACGTGTAGTCGAAAACAAAGCTCGTAGTCACGAGACGGAGTTGTCCGTACAATGATTTTAAGGCCTAACGTTACGGAGGAACGTTAAATTAAAGGCACAAAGAAACGACCCGCAACTGGAGAATTCAAACGCAGATTAGCAGAAGAAAACCGACTATAACTACACCGTAGCTGCAATCATGAGGACACTTTAAGTAACGCATCTTTCCAGGAGGCTTCGGTTTTATTTATTTCTTTCTGGAGTCGTATATCGTGAGTAAACCGACCTTCTGTAATACTGTCGCCACTCTCAACACCTACTCTTAACAAGTAGTCCGCGGTTAGTTTGAAATTTGTGTCGGCTGTTATATTCTCTCAACGCTACTGACAATACTTGTCGTTATCCAGTAATTTTCTTGCGGTAATTTCTTCCCCTAATCTGAGAACACTGTATTGATGGTACTCAAAGGCATCACAGGTCTAGGCTTGGAATAATAGCCGTTTGCATTTCAAAATCATAAATGTCAAGCTACCTCGCGAAGCGTCCCAGAAAGCAAAATTTCTTTGTGTGTCTAGCAGTCTGTGTTAGTGAAGCCTTACGGAATCTAGAATGGAATGCTGCTACTACATTACCTATTAAAACTCGTGTCTTAAAATAAAAGAGTTTTAGGAAGTAATTGTCTACTACTGTGAGACGACAGAAAAGTTATATTCCCGACCGCGTCGAGGTCAATGACCGAGTGAAAGAAACGCTCATTTGCTCTGTATCAAACGTGTGCCGAAACGAACCAAACAACGCTTACCTGCTTTAACTTGCGTAAAGATCGCCGCTTTAATAATAAAGAACTGAAAATCGTTGCAGACATGCTTTCTGTGCAACCTGATTTCATGTCAGTTAGGAATTAAAAAAAAAGAAGATACATCTAAAACATGGCACTTAGCTAACCAGCGCGTCATCCATAAACAATGATCCATCTCCAGGCGGACAAGCTCCTGGGAATCTTCAAAATGTGCGTCAGTTGCTAAGCTCATTAACAACGTGGTTCGCGTGCGCGCGGTTTCAAGCCCGACCTACACAGTGGTTTAGAGAGCTAAGTGGTTAATTACTCGCCGTCGCGATGTAGCAAATTGCGCAAGAAATCCGGATTGACGCGACGTCATATAACATCGCTCAGTCCCGAGCAAAAAAAAAAAAATACGGAACAGTTTTAAAGTGTCTAGACAGGCCTTTTGTTTTGTCTGGTTACTCCTGTCGCAACTGGCGCGGCGTTTGGCTTTCGGAAGCAGGTGCTCAATTATCGTTCTCAATCAATCAACCACACAAAGACGCCCGTTCGGTGACGAAACGCAGACACACACACACAGAGATAAACATTAAATAATTAAAACCGAAAAACTTTTGCGCACCTGCCCGTGTCATGGCGGCGGCCGCTGCGCCAGATGTTCGTCTGCTCCTCGCCCTGTGCCGGACGTCGTCTGCTACGTATCGGCCCGCCGCCCGGATTCCTTCGTCTGCGCTGTTCGTCTGCCTTTTGCCCTCTTTTCGCTATTTTTTTCTTCTTGCGTCGTCTTCGCTTTCGGCTTTGGATTTGTCTTGCTTCGATACTCTTCTCCGGAGACCGCCGCTAGGGGTGTGGCTCGGAGCGCGGCGGACACATCGTTTGTGACGTCACCCAAAAGGGGGGAAGGAGGGGGGGGGGGCGTTCTGCCTTTGATGACCGCGCTCTCTTCTCTCTTTCTCTTTTCTCCTTGATAAATTAAAAAGACGCGAGGGAGGAGTCTCGGCCCGACAAATTGCCGAGACTCACACGAGCTCGCTTGCCCTCAAGTCGGTGGCGACGGGTGGTTATATATTTGGCTGCTCGTTGAACGTCGCCATAATCCTGCGAGGGAGGATAATTGAGCACTGCGCGATAATAAAGCGGGAATTTTTGTTTAGCGCACAGAGGCCGCCCTTTATCCTAAATGCAATTCGAGAATTTCTAGCATCAAAATTAATTTCACCTACTCCTAAATACGCTTTTTCGGGCTCTTGCTATGTTTGCCATCAGTGCGTTAAGTCTGTGTGACTAACGCAGCTTCTTCAAGTGACGTCATCGTTGCGACTGTAAGGGGAACAGAGAATATGTAATTCGACTGTATCTAAATGAAGTCTCGTCTGCTCCGAACTGTTTTGTTTTTTTACCGCCGAATTTTTAATTTGGCCTCAGGCGTTAAAAATAGCCGCTGCACAATTTAGCGCCCGCTTCCACACTCATAACGATAGTGGATTGAGCTCCCCGATTAATTTATTCCCAGTTCTTTGTTTTTTCCGATAACTGGCTGCGTTTTGGCGATGATACTAAACAAAGTAAGCCCTATTTCAGTACCTTCTCTGAAAATCGTTTCGTTTGAGTTGTACAACGTTCAAGAGGATATCTGCGCAGGGAAGAGGATTGTAAACTATCGCTTTTTTCGCATAACGAGAAAAAAAATTTTTCCATGGCACACCCAAACGGTAAAAAAAAAACCATTTAAGAAAATGGCGTCTTTCACGACTGCATCGCTTAAAAGGAAACGAAGGAATTGTTTTTTTTTCCTTTTCTCTACTGCGCCCTGGCCTGATGAAGATTGTTCTACTACGAAAGCTAGAGTTGAAAAAAAAAGCAGAACTTGCACGTTGAGTCGCTTTGTGTTTGAAAAGGACGTGGCAGGTTCGTGGCAGGTCTGGTGCAGGCGCCTAACGATGCTTTTCGGGGGTGTTGATAGGCGCGCATTATCCCGTGGAAAACGTGGTGCCTTCTTAACGGCACGCACATGCTCTCGTCTCTCTCGGTTGGCTGCAGAACTTTGTTTGTTAGCGCTCGGAGGCTCCTTCTCGTCCTGGTGGTGCTTTCGGCAAAGTTTTGATCCGCTAATCGATATGTCTGGCTTCTTCTTCTTCTTCTTCTTCTTTTTCTTCTTCTTCTCCACCTGGACTACTACTACTTCTTCTTCTTCTTTTTCTTCTTCTTCCACTTCTCCTTCTTCCTCTTCTTCTTCTTCTTCTTCCACTTCTTCCTCTTCTTCTTGTTCTTCTTGTTCTTTTTCTTTTTCTTCTTCTTTTTCTTCTTCTTGTTCTTCTTCTTCCACTTCTTCTTCTTCCTCCTCTTCTTCTTCTTCCGCTTCTTCTTCCTCTTCTTCCACTTCTTCTTCCTCTTCCTCCTCCTCTTCTTCTGCTTCTTCTTCGTCTTGTTCTTCTTCCTCCTGCTCCTCCTCCTCTTCTTCTTCTTTCACTTCTTCTTCTTCCACTTCTTCTTCTTCTTCCACTTCTTCTTCTTCTTCTTCCTCTTCTTCTTATTCTCTTTTTTCTTCTTCTTCTTTGAAATCTTCTTTAGAGTCACTCCTTTCGCCTTCCAACACCTGTCTCGTTGTTCTCACTTCTTTTTTTTTCTCTTTC